>NC_143129.1:185811754-185966545 GCF_059928025.1 Delphinapterus leucas | reverse complement strand
CACCGCCCGAGGAATGCGTCCAAAGAACCCGCAGGGGGACACGGGCCTCTCCCAGCCTGCAGCTCCCGGGGCTGCGTCCCTACCCCTCCCGCTCTGCCCTGCCGGCTCCCCGGGCGCGACCTACCTGCCCCAGCGGCAGCAGCAACACGGCGCGGCCCGAGCCGGCCGACCGCACAGGCGGGATGGGGAGGATCGCGGAACAAGTCGGGGCCGGATCCTCGGCCGGGCGGGGACTGGGGGCCGCGGTCTTGGGCCTCCGGGGCGCCGCCGCACGCGACACCAGGCAGCCGCCCTCCCGCCAGTCCACGCCGGCCGCCTGGGCCTGCAGCAGTCGCCGCCGAAAGCGCCTTCGGCTGCGCCAGCGCAGCCTCCCGAGCCGGCGGCGGGGCCGGTAGCTGAGGATGAGGTGCGGCCGGGCCTTGCGGGCCCGCAGCCACGTGGAGCGAGAAGGACCCCTCTTAAACAGCAGCAGCGAGTCGGCCATGCTACCCACCGGCGCCTGCTCCTCGACAATCTCGCGAGATCCCGTCGCTCCGCCCCGCGGCCCGTCCAGCGGCCTGGGAGCCGCTGGCGCCCTCTGCCGGCGGCCTCGGCAGCGCCCCCGGGCCTCACCCGGCCCCTTGGAGGCTCTGGCTCTCTCGCGGTGGGAGGGTAGGGGGGGCCGGATCTGGGGGCCGCCTGGGGCGACACCCGGGCCAGGTGTCCCAACGAAGGCTCCATTTACATTATGCAAAAGCCCCACCCCGGCCGCCTGGAGAGGGAAAGTCAGATACCCTGAGTCCAAGGCCACCTCTCTGGAAATCCACCTAGGATTTTTTTTTTCATGCAGAGAAAGCTCCAGGATTGACGTTTTAAACAAAACCAGTCTATTTGCATGCATTTGTCTTTGAGCTGAAGGGAGCAACCCTGTTTATAACAAGGCGAAATCGGGATGATTTACTCAGAATTTCAATTTCAGGATACTGAGGACTGGGGTGGGTGTGTGGAGTTGCAAGTTTAACTCAAAGCCTTGTCTCACTGGGTCAACTGAGGCCCAGGTAAAAGGTTTTAAAATCCTCAGCTCCCAGAGAGCAACCTTCCACACCCTGTTCCTCAAGGCCCCCAGAGAAGATGAGTTCCAGCCTTCCTCTGCCCGCCCCCAAATACCAGGGCTCTCTTTCTGAGCCAGGTGAAGCCACAGGCAGCAGTGCAAGGACAGAACCCACAGCCGTCCAGAGGAAGGGCCAGTGGGTGCCACCTGGTTTGCACCTGTGCCTTTACCCTGCCCGGTTCCTGAGGAGGACTGCAGCCCCAGACGCTGGAGGCAAACAGCCCGCTTCCTATAACTGGGTTCCAGTCCCACCCCTTTCAAAGGCATGAAACTGGGAAGCATGAAGGCATGAAACATGGGCAGCTGCCGACCATTCTAGTTAAACGGCCCGGTCTGGTCCCAGGGCGCGGCGCGGCCATGCCAGGTACAGGGAGATCTGGCCAGCATGTTACTCTGGGGGGCGAGCTTCATCGGCCTGCAGCTTTCCCTCTCCTGCTGCTGGGCTTTCAGCTGCCACAGCACCGCGTCCTCCTCTGACTTCAGCCTCCCTGGGGATTACCTGCTTGCGGACCAGTTTCCTCCCCACGGTGACTATCTAGGGGTGAGATGCAGACCCACAGTGACCTTCTGTGACAGGTGAGTGAGGGGTCAGCAGAACTGTCACCTAGGGGGGCCCATGCCTACGGGGCCCTCTGCCAGCCCCACTCAGCAAGACCCTGCCAGTTCTGCCTCTGGGGTGACCGTCTGCCTCCAGTCCCTACCCAACCTGCAGGCGCCACCTTCAAGTGCTAGCTAGCCCCTTCCCCGGCACCTTGTAATACAGTTTCCACTTTGTAATATGTCCTTTTGCCCTGGCTGTTAGAGTCCTTTGTCTTTTAATTCCATGCCAGTTGTTTCCTGGCTTTGTTATGTAACTAGATGGCACGGATTAAGCAAGCATGGCCTCTCCCCTCCTCCGTCTCCTCCCCCACCCCATTCCTCCCCAAGTTCACACTCCTTAGTCTCCCAGATGGCGAGTACAGTCCTCCAGGGGAGGCTTCCCCCCTGTGTGGGAACACATAGCAGTAGATGCTTCAGGAGCTTAGCAAAGATAAACTAGGTTGGTGTCTTCATGAAGTCAACAGTCTAGGTAGAAAAAACAACGGCTTTTCTTATAAAGAAGATAGTTTCTTGCCATCCAAACAAGTGTTAGATTTGGACAGCTCGAAGATGTATCATGGCTCAGCAGTAGGATGCCCGAAACATGAAGCACACCTGACAGCCAGCCCAGGAGGAAGGTTCTGGAAAGCCTGGTGCAGGAGGACTGGCCCAAAGAGCTACAGGTGGGAGCCTGGGAAGAAAAGACTTGAGGAGGAGACATATGAAAACCGGCTTCAGGTAACTGAAGGGCTGTCACGGGCAGGAGGTACTGCATTTCCTTCCAGTGACTCAAGGACAGAAGTGATAGGAACGATGGGAGAGCCTAGCAACAAGCAGAGAGGCTGGGAAATGGAACAGGCTGGCACACTCTCCAAGGAGGGCTGAATCATGTCCCCAGTGCGCCCTTGTCGGTGTTTCCCAGAGAGGCCATGAGGAACACAGGCCCTCATCACAGGCATGAGTGTCCCAGTGAAAAGTACTAGTTAAACAAGGTTAAGCATGGACCGTGGTTAATTCCATGTGTCAACTTGGCTAGGGCCTGGTGCCCAGTTGTTTGGTTAAACACCAGTCTAGATGTTGCTGTGAAGGTATTTTTAGACGTGGTTAATATTTGTCTATTTTTAAGATTTTTTTGATGTGAACCATTTTTAAGGTCTTTACTGAATTTGTTACAATATTGCTTCTGTTTTACGTTTTGGTTTTTTTGGCCGCGAGGCATGTGGCATATTAGCTCCCAGCCAGGGATCGAACCCACACCCACTGCACTGGAAGGTGAAGTCTTAACCACTGGACCACCAGAGAATTCCCATAGATGTGGTTAACGTTTAAATCAATAGACTGAGTAAAGCAGATTGCCCTCCATCATGTAGGTGGGCCTCATCCAAACAGTTGAAGACCTTAAGAGAAAAGATGGAGGTCCCCGGAAAAAGAAAGAACTCCACCTTCAGCCTCAGCCTCGACTGCAAAATAAAGTCTCGTGGGAATTTCTAGCCTGCCCTGCAAATCCCAGACCAGCCAGCCCCCATAATCCCATGAGCTAATTCCTTAAAATAAACCTCTCTTGTTTGCTCTCTCTCTCACTCTGTCTCCCTCTCCCTCTCTCTCTCTATGTATATATGTATGTATCTCATCTTGGTTCTGTTTCTCTGGAGAACCCTGACTAATATAGCAGGTTTCTCTCCTACAGGACTTGGGAGCCTTTCAGTGCTAACATGCTTATTTGGGGGGAGGTGGGCATGGTATGTGTATTTCTCCAATTTGCCCCCTGCCTCTCCGAAGGCCTGTCAACAGAACCATGTGTGCCACAGGGTCCACACTGAGGTCATGGTTGTAGGGGGCTGAACAGATGACCTCAGAGGTTCTTTTCTACCCCCCAAGCCTGGGGTTCCAGGAGACCAGAGGGTCTCAGCAGGACCTTTTGCCCTTTTCAGCTCTCAGCCTGGCTTTCCCTACAGGCCTAGCACCTTCAACGGCCACGGCTACCACCTATTCCAGGCCATGCAGTTTGGCATCGAGGAGATAAACAACTCCACCGCCCTGCTGCCCAACGTCACCCTGGGGTACAAGCCGTACGACGGGTGCTCGGAGTCAGCAACGTGTTTGCCACGCTGAGCCCGCCAGGGACGTGCTACGTGGAGAGCCAAGGAGACCCTGCCCACTACTCCCCTGAGATTGTGGCGGTGATTGGGCCCGACGCCAGCAACTATGTTGCCACCACTGCAGCCCTGCTGAGCCCCTTCCTGATGCCCCTGATAAGCTGGCGCCCTGGCAGTTCGCTCACCTCCCCTCCTGCCAAGTCCAGTGTGGGCTGGGGTGAGTGGGCAGGAGCTGCCGTGCCTGAGGCCAGCCTGGACTCCTGGACCTCCTGGGCGGTCACTGCTCGTTAGTCACCTGCCTGGCATTCCTTCCTGTCCAAGCGCCGCTTCCAGGTCTCCCTGCCTCAGTGCTCACTGGAAAATCCATTCTCCTCGGAAACTTCTGCCCTTCTTTCTCCTCCCGCTGTCCTATCACCTTTGTGCAGAACTGGACACCCTTTGTTTCCCAGCCCCCCAGACTCAGGCTCAGAGGTGTGGCATCTGTCCCTGTGCGGGCCAGCCCCGTCCTTCCCCTACTCTGCTCATCGACCTCTCCCTGGGCCTCCTCCCCCACCCACACGCTTTGCCCGTCTGTCTGTCCTCCTCTTCCCTCCAGGCGCTTCTCCTCTCAGACCTGGCTAACACTGCCCTGCTTCCATTCAGGCTTCTCCGCAGAGTCCTCTGTTCCTGTTTGCTTCTCCCTCTTTGCCTTGACTCCTCCCTCCGCTGCCCTGGACTCTGCCCTTCTAGCCGGTGCTGGAAGGTGCAGCTGGGTAGGGACTGGACGTGGTTCAGGTGGCCAGTCCGGAGGGGGAACCCAGCACCATCTTGCTCAGGTGGGCTGGTGCAGGGCCCAGTAGGTGGCCTTTAATCCATTTGATCTTTTTTTTTTTTTTTGGCCCCATGCTGCTCAGCATGCGGGATCTTAGCTCCCCGACCAGGGATCGAACCCATGCCCCCTGCATTGAAAGCGTGCAGTCTTAACCACTGGACAGCCAGGGAAGTCCCTCTATTTGACCATTTTGACACTTTCCCTCAGCATTTATGACCCTTTCACTTGGGGCACTTCTTTCTTGGTCTCCTTTAGAGAATTCTGCCCCCACCACCGGCCCCCATCTCCTCTGAGAAGGCGGTGACTCCCTAGGGCAGACCCCTCCCCTTCCCAGACAGGCCGAGGATGGGGCTGAAATTCCTGTCTCCACCTCCCTTCTGACCCCTGAGCACCAGCCTGATTTCCAGACGCTCGCCCAGCGTCTCCACTTCATGGACCCAGCAGGCCCCCAGATGAACTTCCCTCCCCACGTAACACAAGCCTCTTGTCTTCCTGCATCCCCTGCCTGGCCCGTGTGGCAGAGTGACTGTCTCTAGGGAAGCCAGAAACCCTGCAGTCCCACCTTCACTCCCTTCCCTGCCCCTACATTTAGCTCATCTGCACGGCCTCTGCCAGGGGTCGGTGGGGGAGGGGGCCCTCACCGCTGCCAGCTGTCCCTTCTTCTCTATGGCCACTGCCGCAGCTTTAACTGACCGCCCTCCCCTCTCATCTAGATGATTCCATCAGGTCCTAGGAGTTACTCTGTGACTCTGGCCTTGAGCCTTTTTGTTGTCGTTGTTAGTTCCCTGACCAGGGATTGAACTTGCGCCCTTAGCAGTGAAAGCTTGGAGTTCTAACCACTGGATAGCCAGGGAATTCGCCTGGCCTTGAGCCTTTTTAAACACGTTCCTCACTGATCAGAGATACACTCCTAAAACACAAGTCTGATGTCACTTCCCTGCCTAAACCCTGAGGCCTTGGGATAAAGCCCCAGCCCCGCAGCAGGGGGCTAAGGCTTCCCACCCTGACCAGACACACCTGCTCAGGCTCTCTTTCTTCCTGGATCGGACCTCCAGCCGAGTGGAAGTCCCTGAAGGGACACACACACACACACACACACACACACACACACGTACCATTTCACTCCCTGCATGCGGCTATGGTCCCTTTGTCCACAGGACAGATTCCCATTCTTCTCCCAGAAGTCTCCCTGGGGACCTGCTCCCTACCTGACATGTAACCTGTTAGCCTCGTGTGTCAAGTGGTGCTCTGCTTGAGACCCTGGGCCAGGACCTTGTCTCCATCCTCCCCGTGTCCCCGCGCCCAGCACAGGGCTGGCACTGGGGGGGCCCTCATTCGAGGCTGATGCCACAGAACTTGCTGAACTGAACCCCACAGGTCAGCTCTGATGCCAGCAGCGTGATGCTCAGCGTGAAGCGGCTCTGCCCCTCTTTTCTGCACACCATCCCAAGTGATGAGCGCCAGGTGGAGATCTTGATGCTGCTGTCGCGGAGGTTCGGGTGGGTCTGGATCTCCATGGTGGGCAGCGAAGGTGACTACGGGCAGCTAGGGGTGCAGGCGCTGGAGGACCAGGCCACCCAGCAGGGCATCTGCGTTGCCTTCAAGGACACTGTGCCTTTCTCTACCCAGCCGGGCGATGAGAGGATGCAGAGCGTGATACGCTGCCTGGCCCAAGCGAGGACCGCGGTCGTGGGCGTTTGCTCCAGCAGGCAGCTGGCCAGGGTGTTCTTTGAGTCCGTGGTGCTGGCCAAGCTGACTGCCGAGGTGTGGATCGCCTCAGAAGACTGGGCCATCTCCAGACACATCAGCAATGTGCCTGGGATCTGGGGCATCGGCACAGTGCTGGGCGTGGCCATCCCACAGAGGCGTGTCCCTGGCCTGAAGGAGTTTGAAGAGGCCTATGTCTGGGCAGACAAAGGAGCCCTTGGGCCTTGCCTCAGGGGCTCCTGGTGCAGCAGCAACCAGCTCTGTAGAGAGTGCTGGGCTTTCGCGGCACAGAAGATGCTCACACTTGGAGCATTCTACATGAGCTCCGCCTACATCTACCAGGCTGTCTATGCCGTGGCTCACAGCCTCCACCAGCTCCTGGGCTGTGCCTCTGGAGTCTGTTCCAGAGGCTGGGTCTACCCCTGGCAGGTAAGGCACTTAACCTGCCGCTGGCACCCTATATCAGGGTGCTTTCCTGAGGCAAGCAGAGCGGTTCCTCTTCGGCTACCCTAAATGGAAGGGGTCGGGGACAAAGGCCCCGCCTGGAGGCTGATTCCTTCTCTGAGGCTCTCGTCTTCTGTTCTCTGAACTGTGGCCCCTCCCACCCACCATGCCTCAGATCCAGGGCTTGAAACCTCTGCAAAGGGCTCCTTTGTTAGAGACTTCCTCTCAGGAGGCTGGATAGGAGGGTGAAGGGGCCTCCTAGGAGGGGAGAGAGCCTGAGGAAAGGACCAGAACTTCCAGATGGGCTGAAACCACCCAGATGGAAGCTCAGCAAGGCCCCACGCACTTGCTTCCTGGGCCGTCTGGGTCCCAGTGGGTCCTGGAGGAGCAGCCTCTGCCAGCTATGGCAGCGCCGTTATCCCTGTTTGTTTCAGCTTCTGGAGCAGATACTCAAGGTGAATTTCCTTTTACACAAGGACATTGTGACATTTAATGACAATGGCGACCCCCTCAGCAGTTATAATTGCCTGGGACTGGAGTGGCCCCAGCTGGACCTTCAGGGTCGTCGGCTCCTCCTTTTGGTCTCCAGTTTGGCTAGACATAAATACGATCAAAAGCCGGTGGCATGGAAAGGACAACTGGGTAATGGGGACATGGTCACTCACCAGGTAATTGCCTGACAGGCAGCCTGGAGCACAGGGACAATGTTGACACAGAGCAGGAGAGGGGATCCCAAGTATCAGGCCACTATGACTCTCCCCAGCCCTGCCAGGGAAGCTCCACAGGCTCACAGACAGAAGCCCGGTCGTCACTGGTTCACACAACCAGGGGCTCTGCCCTGGGAGTAATCTGCAAAGGCGGATGCCCAGAGATCCAGTTTTCCATCCTAAGAACGAGTGTCCCTTGAGCTGGGCCCCTCCGCATGGTTGCAGAACACCTGTGGCTTCTTTTTTTTTGCGGTACGTGGGCCTCTCACTGTTGTGGCCTCTCCCGTTGCGGAGCACAGGCTCTGGACGCACAGGCTCAGCGGCCATGGCTCACGGGCCCAGCTGCTCATGTGGGATAAGGGATCCCATGTGGGCATGTGGGATCCTCCCGGACCGGGGCACGAACCCGCATCCCCTGCATCGGTAGGCGGACTCTCAACCACTGCGCCACCAGGGAAGCCCCTAGCCTGTGGCTTCTTGCAGGTGCCTCAGTCTGTGTGTTCCAGCGACTGTCCTGAAGGGGACCAGAGAGTGATCATGGGCTTCCACCACTGCTGCTTCGAGTGTGTGCTCTGTGAGGCCGGGACCTTCCTCAACAAGAATGGTGAGTGACCCAGTGATGAGTGGGCGAAACACCCAGCACTCCTAGGGTCTGTAGAGCAGATGAAAGGACCTCCCTTGGGCCACACATGTGCAGAACCAGGGCCCTGGTCACTTTGCTGCCAGTTAGGGACAGGTTGGGGGACACCTTCTATCAGACTGAATTCTGATCAAGCAGAAAGAAACAAGCAGTTGAAGCCCTCATATGTAGCTGAGTTTCTTTCTTTCTTTTTCTTTCTTTCCTTCTTCCTTTCTTCCTTTCTTCCTTCCTTCCTTCCTTCCTTCCTTTCTTTCTTTTCTTTCTTTCTTTCATTTTTGCCTGCATTGGGTCTTAGTTGTGGCATGCCGGATCTTTCGTTGTGGCCCATGGGCTTCTCTCTAGTTGTCGCATGTGGGCTCAGTGGTTGCAGCATGTGGGATCTTAGTTCCCTGACCAGGGATCAAACCCATGTTTCCTGCATTGGAAGGCAGATTCTTAACCACTGGACCACCAGGGAAGTCCCCCTAAATTCAACCTCTTTATCCAAACAGATGTGGCTCTCATTCTCTTTGTGCCCTCCCATGTTATCTGTATGAAGTCCCTTCTGTTGTCCATGCCAGTGACAGCTGACACCTTGAAGAGCTTGGCCTGAATGCAGATACTAGCATGTCTGCAGCAGGACAAAAAGCATACTCTACCCAGTGATGCAAGGTCAAGACCAGAGAGCAAACAGAGGTAGCTAAGGGCTCAGCCCAGAGCTGGACTCCAGGGGCCACGTGCCTTCCTTTTACTGTCTCTATGGGCGTGGGAATGTATCTCTTCTTTCCTGAGAGAGTCAACTCAGAGAAACCACAGAGCGGCAGCTCAGGCAGGTGGATTTGGCTAGTGGGAGTGCTGGGGAGAGACGAAAAGACCCTTCCTTTGGGGCTGGCTGCTCGCATTGGATCATAGCCTCAAGGTTATGTGGGTTAAGGCCCTCTCTATGACCTCTTGGTTTGCAAACCCCTTCTGGGTTTCATGGGATCGTGAGCCACACAGAACCGATCCAGGTGTCTCCACAATCTGTAATTAACACAGGCATGTTGAGGAAACACTTGGCCTGGGGGCCCTCACCCAGGGCTACCCCCTGGTAGAGCTGTGCCTGGCAGAGCCCAGCTCCTGTGCTACAGCCCTCCCAGAACCTTGCGGGCTTGCACGGCCTCCCTTCCCTTCCCCATTCCTGCTATGCTCACCCGGTTCTCAGGAACCCTCTCTGCCTTCCCTTCCAGACCCCTACAGCTGCCAACCTTGTGGGAAAGAAGAGTGGGCACCTGAGAGAAGCCAGACCTGCTTCCCATGCACCGTGGTGTTTCTGACTTGGCATGAGCCCATCTCTTGTGTGCTCCTGGCAGCTAATACGCTGCTGCTGCTGCTGGTGGCTGGGACTGCTGGCCTGTTTGCCTGGCACCTAGACACGCCTGTGGTGAGGTCGGCTGGAAGCCGGCTGTGCTTCCTCATGCTGGGCTCCCTGGCGGGGGGCAGCTGCGGCCACTATGGCTTCTTTGGGGAGCCCACTCTGCCCACATGCCTGCTGCGCGAAGGCCTCTGCCCTTGGTTTTGCCATCTTCCTGTCCTGCCTGACGATCCGCTCCTTCCAACTTGTGTTCATCTTCAAGTTTTCTGCCAAGGTACCCACCTTCTTCCGTGCGTGGGTCCAAAACCACAGTGCTGGCCCGTTGGTGGTGATCAGCTCAACAACCCAGCTGCTTATCTGTCTGACGTGGCTTGCGGTGTGGACCCCACTGCCCCCTAGGGAATACCAGCCCTTCCCTCAGCTGGCGGTGCTTGACTGCACAGAGGCTAACCCACCGGGCTTCATGCTGGCTTTCGCCTACAATGGCCTCCTCTAGGTCAGCGCCTTTGCCTGCAGCTTCCTGGGCAAGGACCTGCCAGAGAACTACATTGAGGTCAAATGTGTCACCTTCAGCCTGCTCCTCAACTTCATGTCCTGGATCGCCTTCTTCACCATGGCCAGTGATTACCAGGGCAAGCACCTGCCCACGGTCAATGTGCTGGCCAAGCCGAGCAGCCTGAGTGGCGGCTTCAGCGGTTATTTCCTCCCCAAGTGCTATGTGATCCTGTGCTTGCCCAGATCTCAACAGCACCGAGCACTTCCAGGCCTCCACCCAGGACTACACCAGGCGCTGTGCCTCCACCTGACCAGTGGATCCGGCAGGGTCAAGCCGGGGCAGGGTGGACTGGAAGTCTCTACTGCTCTCAGGGTTGAAGGTGGAATGGGGCGCCCAGGACCTGGGGTGTCCGGGAGGCCTCTGGGCTCCTCAGCCTTGGCTTGGGAAGTGTAAGCCCACGGGAGAGCTCAGTCCGGGCTGCGCTGGTTGCCAATAAAGAGGTGAAAGGTGCGTCTTGGCTGTGCTTCCTTTCTAGGGCGAGGGTAGGGCGCTGGCTCTTCAAGCCTGAGGGCGCTGCGCGGCCGGGCTAACCGCAGCCGGAACCTCGGGACTCCGACCGGGGAGTAGACTCAACCTGCAGCTTGGCGTTGCTAGGCAACCCCAGGAGGCGGGCCCAGCGCCGAGGGAACGGAGCTGGCCCCGCCTTTCCCTGCACCCCATTGGCTGTTATCTACGTGGTACCGCCTCCAGGGGCCGGAGGTAAAGGCTAGCGCCTCCGAGGCATCCAGCCCCGACCGGCGCGCTCTGACGTCACGTCCGGCGGCGGCGGCGGCGGCGGCGGCGGCGGCTCGTCTTCTCTGTACGGTCGGCCCGGCGCTTAACGCCGGGGCAGTTGGTCAGTTGGGCTGTTAGGGCGACCTGGCTTGGGGCCGGAGGGGTTGGCTTAGGGAGGACCGGCCCGGGTGAGGAGGTCGGGAGGAACGGGTCGAGGGAGGGGCGCTGTGGGCCGCGGTGGCTGTTGACGGAGTGTGACCGCGGCCGCCTTCCGCCCGGCCGTTCCGGACATGTGGGCGCGGCGTGGGCCCCGTTCACCTGTCTGCCGCCGCCACTCCCCCCTGCGTCGGGCCCTCTCGCTGTGCCAGGCTGATGAGTTCGCGCTGGTCCCCCGCCTCTTTTCTCAAACTTTTGATTTCCTCCCACCAGCACCCTTCCCGACTCTGTCCCCACCTAGTCCGCCTGCGCCTCCGCCACCACACTCTCTGGCCACCCCCGATATGTGCTGCTTACTTGGCCCCGGCCCCCAGGGAGGCTTTCAGTCCGTTCCTGTGTCAGCTTGCACCTTCTAACCTTGATCTAAGCCCTGGTTGTAATAAATGTGACTGAATAGAGTCTGCCTCCCCTTACCCTCTTCTCAGATCCAGGGGCTTTCTCTTACTACCCCTCGGTTGGACTGGGCAGGGGGTCACTGTTGCCTTTCTCCCTTTCAGACGGACCATGGACGGCTCCTTCGTCCAGCACAGTGTAAGGGTTCTGCAGGAGCTCAACAAGCAGCGGGAGCGGGGCCAGTACTGCGACGCCACCCTGGACGTGGGGGGTCTGGTGTTCAAGGCGCACTGGAGTGTCCTCGCCTGCTGCAGCCACTTCTTCCAGAGCCTCTATGGGGATGGCTCAGGGGGCAGTGTCATCCTCCCTGCCGGCTTCGCGGAGATCTTTGGCCTCCTGCTGGACTTTTTCTACACTGGCCACCTCGCCCTCACCTCGGGGAACCGGGATCAGGTGCTCCTGGCAGCCAGGGAGTTGCGGGTGCCAGAGGCTGTAGAGCTGTGCCAGAGCTTCAAGCCCAAAGCCTCAGTGGGACAGGCACCAAGTGGCCAGAGCGGGCTGGGGAAACCCGCCCCTCGGGATGTGAACAGCCACCTCAAGGAGCCAGCAAGCTTGCAGGAAGAGGAAGTTTCGAGGACGCTGGGTCAAACCCCCAGGGATCAGGAGCTCAGCGGTAGTCCCAGCCTCCAGAGGCCCCAGCTTGGTCTCCCTCCTCAGAGTGAGAACCCCTCCTTCCTCCGTGGGAAACTCAAGCAGGCTCTGAAGCTTAGTCCCCCTGAGAACAAGGAGCCTGAGGATTGCAGAGTGCCCCCAAGGCCCTTTGAGGCTGAAGGTGTCCAGCTGCAGGGCGGGAGTAACGAGGTACTGTGCCCAGGATGCTGGAGCAGGGGAGGCAGGAGTGGGGAGGAGAGACTGACACTTTTCCGGGATAATCTGGACCCTAAGGTAGAATCTGTTTTGTGGGTTTAGAACAGATTTCCTCCAAATGTAGGAAGCCAGCTCCATCCTGCATCCTCAGGCTGACCTTTCTGCAAGTCGTGTTCGTGGCTGCCAGCTTCTTGGGGTCGAGTGGGCGGCATCAGGTGTCTCCCAGGGTAGTGAAATCCGGGCAAACTTCCAAGTTACCCACAAATAGAGCTCCTGCTCTCCAAACCCGAGATTCGGATGCTGCCTGCCCTGGGACCCTGAAGGGAACAGTCACTGGTGAAGGGACTTGTCTGGGGATGTGCCTGGGTTGGGACTTGGGATGGAACTGGATGGAGCTGGCTGCCCCGTAGATCCGTCCCCAGCACCCCTGCTGATTAATTTGGTGACCTCGCTCCCTCCTGCTGCCTCTTCTGCTCTAGTGGGAAGTGGTGGTTCAAGTTGAGGATGATGGGGATGGCGATTATGTTTCTGAGACTGAGACTGTGCCGACCAGGAGGAAATCAAACGTAATCAGAAAGCCCTGTGCTGCCGAGCCAGCCCTGAGTGCAGGTTCCCGGGCAGCCGAGCCTGCTGAGAACAGAAAAGGTACAGCGGTGCCGGTTGAATGCCCCACATGTCATAAAAAGTTCCTCAGCAAATATTATCTAAAAGTTCACAACAGGTAAACGTTCTGTTTTTCTATTTTCTTTTCCCATCTGCTGTTCCCGTGTTGGGGGAGGGGGCCTGCATCCCCACTTCTGGGCTGCGTAGTGGCCAGGGGCTCCACCTCAGACCCACAGAGCGCCTGGCATTGGCGTCCTCTGGCCTTCGGGGAGTGAGCACCTGACCTTGGTTGGCTTCCTTCTTCCTCGCCCTCCTGCGAGCCCTCTGCTTGGAGTGGGTCTGTGGACACCTTAGTAACAGGTTCCACATGCTGTGAACATTGACCTCCAGCTGGCTTTTCTCAGGGGGGTGAGAGAAGCCTGTGGCCCCGTGCTGTGGCTGTGGCCCGACTGTCGGTGTTTCTAAAGCCTGGCAGTGTGGGCTTTGGGCCAAGATGTCGATCTTTAGGGTTGGTGCCACCCACATTTCTGGGGACAGGTTAGCTCTGAGGTGTGAGCAGAGCATGGAGACCATTCGTCTAAAACTGCCGGCTATTTTAATTTAAAATCAAAGTAATTAAAATTAAGTGAGTTCGTTTCCTCAGCCACACTAGCTGCGTTTCAAGGGCTCAGTGGCCACATGTGGCCCCAGCCGCCGAATCGACAGGACGGACATAGAACATTTCCATCATCCCAGAGCGCCCTCTTGGAAGGCGCTGCTCCAGGGGCCTTGCTCTCTGCGGGGCCTGCAGGGACGGCAACCAGGTGACACGCCTTCTAGTCTTGCCCCTCCTTAGCCCAAGACATCACTTGGTGCGATTTCTTGCCAAGCCAGGCTGGGCCATACATGTTTTCTCAGTACGACACTCTCAGAAGCCACTAGCGAGCGAATGGAGTTGGAACTGGGGCTGAAGCCCATTTGCCGTCCCTGCTCTGGGGGCAGCTGCTGCCGGTGGAGCATTTGGGGAAGTCACCCTGGGGTGATCTGTGTCTGCCTGGACGCTCTCCCAGTGTAAGACTTGGGTACAGGCACCGACCCCATCCTTACCTTGGGCTGCAGGCTGCTAGACCGGCCCTGAGAACTGGGAAGGGGTGATGGCCTCCTGAGGTCTTTGGGGCGGGGGACAAGGACAGTCAGTATCGCAGCAGAGGATGAGAGGAGTGTATGGCCTCTGGCAGGTTGTCGGAGCTCTCTCCACGCCACTCCCGGGCTCTGAAGTCAGGGTTCATTTAGCTCATTCAGTGAGCTGTCTGCCTGGTGGCTGGGCGCACCGGATACCTTAGTGGGCAGAACAAAGAGGCCTTGTGGAGCTTGCCTTCCAGCAGGGCGATGAGACCCTGAACTACCAGATAAGAGACTCTGCAGTGCGATGAAGGCCGTGGGAAAAAAGAAAAGGACAGCAGTGCCAGGGGGCTGGGGAGTTCAGGGTGGGGTCAGGTTGTGATTGTAAAGAAAGGAGATAATCCAGCAGACTTGAAAAAGTTTGCCTAACGGATGGCTGGGGAGAGCGCTCTGGGCCAGAGAGGGGCCAGAGCAGAGGCTCTGGGGTGGGAGGGGGCCAGCAAGGTAAGGGGCAGGCCAGCAGAGCCCTCACAGGCCCCCAGGCCTTTCTCAGGGTGAGATGCCAAACCTTAGAGGGTTGTGAGCAAAGAGGCGATGCGATCTGGTTGTACTTGAGGGCCCATCTGGCTCCTGAAGTGGAAACCCCACGGGAGGTAGGCGTAGAGCACGGGATGGGTAGGAGGCCCAGGCAGCGGCCCAGGGATGGCGTGGCCGCACTAGATGGTAGCATGGAGGCCCGGTGAGGTGGTCAGATTCTGGCTGTGGTTTTGAAGGCTGAGCCCATGGAAGCTCCAGGCAGACTGCGTGGTTTCTCCAGGGAGTCAGGGCCCCGGGATCATTTCTGTCTTCGGAGAGATGCTGGCGGCTGGGCCTCCCCATCGGCCTGTGGCTCTGGGGCGGCCCCTCCAGCATGGAGCTGTGCCGTGCCCTCCCTTGCAGAGTCTCCAGGAGGGAGGAGGGTTTCTGGGCTCATCCCTGCAGCTTCACCAGCTGTGTCTGGCCGAGCCTCGTGGAGAGCCTCAGGCGTCGGCCCAAGTCCAGTCTTCCTCTGCCGCGGAGCACAGCACTGTCAGCAGAGGTGCTGGAGGGGGCCTGGGTGAGGGAGGGCGGCAGGTCCGCTCAGCCCTGACACCCCCGTGGCTTCTCCCAGCAGGAAACACACTGGGGAGAAACCCTTCGAGTGTCCCAAATGCGGGAAATGTTACTTTCGGAAGGAGAACCTCCTGGAGCACGAAGCCCGGAACTGCATGAACCGCTCGGAACAGGTACTTGGGGGCCGGCCCGGGTCCTGGCGGGCAGGGCATGCTGGCCTCTGTCTCTCTGCCACCTGGGAGGGGCCCCCAGGGGACTGGCCTAGACGGGACTGTAAACTCAAGTGCTGCAGGGTCCTTGGATATCATCGGGTCCACTTCCTGGCACAGGTGGCGGGGACACAGGTCCCAAGGGCAGGCGGCACAAGCCCAGGAGGGACTTTGTAGGAGGTATTTTGGGTTTGCCTGCCTGGGCCCCTGGGCTTTGGAGAAGGGGTACTTCGGTGGGGGGTGGCTGCTGAGAAAGGCCACCTGGCCACCTCCCCCCACGCCCCTGGCTGGCCCGTGTGACTCGGCGGCTAAACCCCACCCCCACCTCTTCCTAGAGGCCTGTCGCCTGCAGGCTGCGGCCCCGTCCCCGGCCTGGGCCCCAGCCTGGCTTGGTGGGCTTGCAGCGTTCAGCGAGGGTCAGCGTCAGGGCAAGCAGGTTACATGTTGCCCTCTTCCACCCTAGCGCCCCCCCCCGCCCCCCCCTCCACCCCGGGCAGACTCTTCCCAGCAGCGAGTGGAAGCCCCGGCGGAGGCTGTCGTTGAGGCAGAGGCCCCCACTGACGCCGGTCCCGCTTGCCCCTCACACTGCCAGGTCTTCACGTGCTCCGTGTGCCAGGAGACATTCCGCCGGAGGATGGAGCTGCGGCTGCACATGGTGTCTCACACGGGGGAGATGCCCTACAAGGTCAGGTTTGGCTTGTCCCCAGGGCTGGGGGCCGAGGGGCGGCCCCAGGGGCCCTCCCGCCTAGCCCTTTACCTGGGATGGTGTTGGGGGGCCTCCCCCTCACCAGCCGTCGAGGAGCCCTGCCCTCCCTCCCCGTGTCCCCGTGTCCCCGTGTCCCGTGTCCGGTGCTCCCGCATCTTTGGGCGGGGCTGCTGTTTCTTTCTGCGGAGGGCAGCCTCAGCCTCGGCATGGGCGTAGCACCAGAGGCCCTCCCCAGTGTGGCCTTCACGCCCGGTTGGGAGCATCTCGGGCTGTGCCCTGCCTTGGGGTTCCCGCCCTGGCAACCTGGGGGCCTCAGGCGACCGCGGCCTGTCTTCCAGTGCGCCTCCTGCTCGCAGCAGTTCATGCAGAAGAAGGACCTGCAGAGTCACATGATCAAGCTGCACGGAGCGCCCAAGCCCCACGCGGTAAGTGCCAGGCCATCCTGAGGGCCCTGAGGACTGGGGCCGGGCACTCCGATGCTGGGCACTAGCACGGTGAAGGCGGCCGTGGCCACGTCCAGAGTGGGCGGGCAGTGCGGTTTCCGCCACGAGAGGTCCAGGGGGTTCTGTGGAGTTCCCGGGCGGCCCTCCCTCCTGACCCTCGCCCTGCTCACCCTGTCCCTTAGTGTCCCACCTGTGCCAAGTGCTTCTTGTCCCGGACGGAACTGCAGCTGCACGAGGCTTTCAAGCACCGTGGGGAGAAGCTCTTTGTGTGTGAGGAGTGCGGCCACCGGGCGTCGAGCCGAAACGGCCTGCAGATGCACATCAAGGCCAAGCACAGGTGGCGTGGGCCGCCTTCCCCAGGGCCCGGCCCCGCTGCTGCCTCCAGGCCCACGGGCCGCCTGGGAAGGCAGAGTCTGCTGCCGCTCCCCCAGAGTGCCCCCCACCCTGAGTCTGGTGCCTGCAGCCTTTCTGGGTGACGCCTGCGGGATGAGCAAGCCTGCTGGGCCATGGAGGCTGGGGGGAGGGGATTTCAGGCAAGACCAGGCTTCCCTACCCCTGGCCCGGGCAGCTTCTCTGTTTCTCGTGGCTCCTGGGATGGGGCTCGTGCTCCTCTCCCAGGCCTGCCCAAGCCCTTTCTCCACCAGGCAGCTCGCAGCAGCCCGGCCCGTTCCCAAGGCTCAGGCCGGCTGGCTTCAGCCTTGCCTGTTTCTGTGGCTTGGGCCGGCCCGTGTTCCCAGCTGCAGTGGCGCCAAGGGGGCCGCTTCCCTCGGTGACGCCTCTGCCCGTGTCCCCACCTGGACAGGAACGAGAGGCCGTACGTCTGTGAGTTCTGCAGCCACGCTTTCACCCAGAAGGCCAATCTCAACATGCACCTGCGCACGCACACAGGCGAGAAGCCCTTCCAGTGCCACCTCTGCGGCAAGACCTTCCGCACCCAAGGTGAGGCAGGCCGTCCCCTCCCTGTCCTGGGGCTAAGGCCCGGTGGCTGAGCCCTCACCTTGTCCCCGCAGCCAGCCTTGACAAGCACAACCGCACCCACACCGGCGAGAGGCCCTTCAGCTGTGAGTTCTGCGAGCAGCGCTTCACGGAGAAGGGGCCCCTGCTGAGGCACGTGGCCAGCCGCCACCAGGAGGGCCGGCCCCACTTCTGCCAGATCTGCGGGAAGACCTTCAAAGGTGCCTTGGCCCTGCCCCGGGCGAGCCCCGGGTTGGGGAGAGAGGGCCAGAGGGGCTGTCACAGGCTCCTCCGCTGTGGAAGCTTCTGGCCCGCAGGCAGGGGCGGAGGCTCCCCAGGGCCCTGGGCAGTAGTGACCTCAGGGTGGTGCCGGAGAGCCTGGCAGGGCCCAGAACCACCGCCGCAGGCTGTGTCTCCTCTCCGGCGGGAGCCCCGCTCCCGCCCCGACTCTGGGCCCTTCCCTCCTGCAGCCGTGGAGCAGCTGCGCGTGCACGTGAGGAGGCACAAGGGGGTCAGGAAGTTCGAGTGCACCGAATGCGGCTACAAGTTCACCCGGCAGGTAGGCCTGGGGCCAGCCTCCTCCTGCCCCCGCCCCCCGGCCCCTGAGCCCCTCCCCCAGACGCCTCTGTGCCCAGCCTGAGCGCCCGTCCCGCTAGGCCCACCTGCGGAGGCACATGGAGATCCACGACCGGGTGGAGAACTACAACCCACGGCAGCGCAAGCTCCGGAACCTGGTCATCGAGGACGAGAAGATGGTGGTGGTGGCGCTCCAGCCGCCCACCGAGCTGGAGGTGGGCTCGGCTGAGGTCATCGTGGAGTCGCTGGCCCAGGGTGGCCTGGCCTCCCAGCTCCCTGGCCAGAGACTGTGTGCAGAGGAGACCTTCTCGGGCCCGGGCGTCATGGAGCCCTCGCTCATCATCACGGCCGCCATCCCCGAGGACTGTGACACGTAGTCCTCCCCGCCTCGCCGACACCCCCGGCCCCCAGCCCACTTGGCCCCATCCCCCAATAAACCACATGGCTTTGGACTCGATTGTTCTGGCCCATCCAGCGGCCTGTTCCCTGGGAACCTGGGCTCTAGGGAGGTGCTGCTTTCCCACTGTGTCGTCCAGAAGAAGCGGTGTCCTGCCTGACCCTCCGTGCACCCCAGAGCTCGGCCAGCAGCTTCCCCACATTGTCGGGAGACCCCAGCCAAATGAAACTTGGGCAGGTAGCTTTGGGGGACAAGCCTCTGGCCAAGGGCGCTCTCATCTTTCTCCATCTGGCTTTTAGAACCGGGACCAGTGGCCAGGGCCCTGGCGATGGTGGCTGGCCCAAGACAGGGGCCCCGTTACTCTGCAGCCGAGTGGATCTGGGAGCCTGAGGACAGTCAGGCTTGTGGCTAAGCGTGCTCTGGACCCTGGCTGGCGGCATGACCACGGACAGGACCTCTCCCTGGGGGAGAAGCCTGGTTTGCTTGTCCAGGAGGCTGGCTTGGCACACAGGCAGGGCCAGGCCTAGAACAGCAAGAGGCCCTGGTGGTACCCAGGTTCTGCAGCCTTGGGAAGAATAGCGTGTGGGCTCGGGAGGCCGCTGCCTGCATCCAGATTCCTTCCCAGCTCTTTTTTAGAGCTGTGACCCGGGGCAAGCAACTAAATGCTTCACTTGCTTACTTTTTAATGGAATTAGTAACAGCGCTCGAGGATTAAATGAGAAAGCCTGCTGTTCCAGTCCACTGCCCGGTAACAGACGACCCCAGAGTTGCCCTCGGGGCCGGGAGGCAGATCTGCTCTCAAGATGGCTCACTTGTGTGCCTGGCAAGTTGGCACTGGCCGTGGGCCGGTGTGCCTCTCCATGGGCTGCCTGGGCTCCCTCACAGCATGGTGGCTGGGTGCCGGGAGGAACGTCACAGCAGGCCGAAGCTGCAAGGCCTTTCTGTGACCTGGCCCTGGAGGTCAACAGTGCCACCCCTGCCGCGTTGTGTTGGTCCAGGCAGTCACCAAAACGTCATTCCTTAGGTTCAAGGGGAGGAGTGTTAAAAGAATCTGCACACGTTTACGGCTGCCCCCCCCCGCCCCAGACAGTAAGTGCTTCTGCTTCTGCTCAGCGCTTGGCACGGGGTGAGCGCAGAATCGGGGTGGTGACGGTTGTGACCCCAAGAGCTCACGTCAGCCGTCACTTAACGCCTCATCGCTGGAGGATTCCAGAGGCACCGGCCCCACGCTATGCTAAATACCTCCCAGGGTTTGAGGAGGAAAACTCCACTTTAGACCAGAAGCCCTCCAACCATCTTTCCTTTTATTCCTTGCCCACTAGGGAGCTCAGACGTAAAGACAATTAAGTATCCTAGTGTGGTAACTGCCAGCCAGGTCATGAGCCACCTCAGATCTGGCAAGGCGACCGAGGTAAACCATGGCCTCCCGATGCCCCCTTCCCGGCACTGGCCGCTTCCTCGGGTTCTGTGGGCTCGCAGATGTGAGGAATGTTCTGCACTTCACGACCTCTTCCGGGAGGGACGCTGCTCTATTTTAAGGGTTCAGCCCCTCCTGCCAGGTCCAAGAGACAGGGATCTCATCACCTTTTAGCACCACACCTTCAGGAGGTGTGTGGGGGGGAAGCAAGGTATTGGGCACAGTGCCCAGGGGTAGAGTCAGGAGGTTGAAGCAGCTTTTGGGCAGGTGAGCCATGGCCTCAGCCACCCACGTTTCTCCCACCTCCCACCTCCGGCCTCCTCTTTCCACTACCTCATGCCTTGTAATGACTGAGACAAGAAAGGGCCTCAAAGGGTTTGCCCCCAAAGCCATTTTAGCATGAGCCCTGGACGCTCCGAACTCCGCCCCTTTCCCCCATTAGTTAAGGGACATCAAGTACGCTCCTCAATGCTACTTTGCCTCCCTTGCCCCACGCGCTTGGCCTCAGCCCAAAGGTTCCAAGACCCGGCAGCAGCAGGATAGAGGCAATGACACCAAATATATAGGAAATATTTTTATTTCAAAAAGTTAGTGTACTGAAGGCATCCTAAAACCTTAAAGAGGATCCTGGACATGTAAGCCTACCGAACGGACAAATAAATACACAAATCTGCCCCACGCTCTGGGGCTGGCACTGGATGTCGGACGCTGGAGGGAGACTGTCCTAGTCCAGAAGAGTCTCTGAGGTCATATAAATATAGAATACTTTATAGCAGTAGGTCAGCATTAAATCCAAGTCACTGAACTTTCATAACTTGTCTCATAGGCTGAAAAAGTTGTGTACGTCTGACGTGTAGAGACAGTCCCTCCCAGGCTGGCCCAGGCCGTCAGTGCACAGACCTGTGTGCGTGATGGGAACCCGTGCCTACAGGAGCGGGCAGGGCAGAGAAGGGAGGAGACGCTTCTCAAGGGTCATCCCCAATCCTAGACCCCCAGAAGGAGCCTGCTGTTGCCCAGGCTGCTGCGTCCCCTTCCCGTCTTTGGTCTTTTAACCCAAAGTCCGGGTCTGGGGCGTGGGGGCCTGGGTAGTTCTAGAGTGAACATCACTGGCCCCCTGCCCCCCCAAACCATCATCTGAGCAGCTGCCAGAGAGTGGGGTGGTCGGTCACACAGTGAAGTACCAAAAATGCAGGAAAGACCAGACAAAGGCCCGGGCCCAGGCACCGGCCCTCAGTGCTGACCAGAAGTGCCGCGGCGGGTGACAAAGGCTGGTTTCTATGAGAACATGAGCGTCTGCAGCCCCCCGGTCCCAGCAAAAGCCTGCCCCCCACTGCCTGCCCTGCCTTCTGGGGCTGCCAGGGCCCTTTACAGAGCCAGCCCCAGGAAAGGCACCAGGAGGGAGTCTCCTGTGAGATCGAGCTCCCCCCACCCCTGCCCATGACCTGCCACAGAAGTTATCACCACATTTCTCTGCGTGGCCTGTCACACCCACTGGGCAGGGCACAGTCTGACACCGAGCTTGGTGACTGGTATATAATCGGGGCTCCATCAGTCCCGTGCAGCCCTGCCTTGTCGTCCCCCTACCACAGACAGGAGACAAGCCATCACGCCTGGGCAGCATCTGGCTGCAGGGAACCCGAGTCGGCCACCCCATGGAGCCTGGCGCCTCTGGGTGGGCTCAGCTCGCCAGGCAGGCACCTGGGCTAGAAAAAAGGTCTCAGTAACCCCTGGGAAGTGAAGTGAGGGCTGTGGAAAGGGAGCAACTAGGGCTGCGACCACCCTGGGGGGAGGGGCAGGCGAGCCCCAACTCACCAAGGGAGGACACTCAGACCAGGATGGGTGACCTGGGGGAGGGTCCCCAAAGGAGCAGAGAACCGAGCATCCACCCTGGCTAAGGCCTGAGGCAGGAAGTACCAACCCCACATCCCCTGCCTTCCCACTGTGCCTGCCACACCGGGGGCTCGGAGTGGCCAGCTAAGCCACAGCGCAAGGCGAATGGAAGGGCTGGCTGTGAGCCATGGCCGCTCCAGCAGGGGTTCCAGAGCAAGACGGCTGACCTAACAGCGGTGGCCCCCCACCAGGGCTCCTCGAGGGACGAGGGACGCAGGAGGGAAGGCAGGGTCCCGCCCAACAGCCCCAAAGCTTCTGGCCAACAAAAGGGCTTTAAGTGCCACTTGTGAAGCGATGGTGAGAAAACTTTTTTTCTTGTTAAGAACACTGTTGAACTTTTACCTAACGAGGAAAACGTAACCACCCTCCCCTCTGGAAGGAGGACAAATTCAAGCAAAGGCTACTTTGGAAACCATGAGAGGACAAGACCACCAATCCACCATTCACACTTCTCAGAGAAAACCAGGGACGTGACACCAGCTACAGGGGTTCCCAGGAGCTGCTTTTGCCACCCTCCTGGAGAAGCCTGGGCTTCTGAGGGGCTTAAGGCACCCTCCCACCCTGCAGAAAGCTTCAGCAATGGGACGGGGAGAGGTTAAAGATCAAACCAACCGGACCCCGTTTCTAGCTGCCTGCCCCCCTTCTAAGGAAGGGCCAACTGTGTTTGAAACCTTGTGACCACTTGCTGAGGCTGCCCCACCCCGGGCTTCCTTGAGAAGCAACAGTATCCTCCACTCACAGGCCGCAAGGGCAAGGGCGCCTGCAGCTGTCTGCCTGGCTGGGCTTCAGCGACAAAGTCCCAGGGCCTCCCAGTGAGGAGCTATGACCTTGCACTTTCGTCCTCTGCTGAACTGGCCTGGGACGAAGGGCCCGGAGGCCCCCAAGCCAGGTGGGGCTATACCAACTGGCGGGTGTGTGGACAGGGACCCCCCAGCACCTGCGTCGGCCCAGGTCCACTGGAGACAGAAACTCAGCAGGTCTCTCCAGGCCCCCTTCAAGGCCACACGCCAGTCCATTCCCACTGCCCTGTGCCCCCAGGTCTGAGCTCACCTCCAGGAGGCCCACCCACGAGGGGTGTTTTGGTGCGAGACCCCAGCAGGGCCGAGGAGCTGGTCAGGCAGACCCCCTGCATCTGGGGAGCTGGCTCGCTGGGTGTCCAGCACTGGCCATGGAGGGTGGGACCCCACTGCAGCCATCGTCTGCCTGATTCTCGATGCTCTGGGACAGCAGGGCCTGCAGGGAGGCCACTCTCACACTCTCCTGGAAGGACCCCTGCCCCTCCACTCATACCCAGAAGTGGCCCTCCTCTCCCAAGGGGGGAGCAAGTAGGCACAGGTGGTGGCTGCAGGAGGGGCACGTGCCTTCATTGGTGAGGTGGGCCTGCAGCGGGGGTGACTTACTGGAACCAGAGACGTGGTGGCGGAGGCAGCTCTTCTTGGACCAAGGGAGCGGCATTCACAACCGGCCTTGGCCCCAGCAGCTGTGACTCACACGCACAGAAACTCTCCAGCTGTCAGATCCTGAGGCTTGCTCGCTCGCTCACTCGGCAGCCCCTGAGCCCACGCTCCAGCCAACCTGTCCCGGTGCACGAAGGATGGGGGTGGTACCCCCTGAGGTGCTGGGTTACCTGCACCAAGGCCCTCCCCGGGCCGGGCCGGGGCTAGTGCAGCTCGGCGGGGTTCTGTGGCGGCCGGGGCCGGCCCACACCCATGTCACTGCTGCCACTGTCCAGCTCAAAGCCACGCCCCCCCAAGGGCGTCTGGGGCATGAACTGTCGGAAGATGCTGACGCTGCCGTGCCAGAAAGTGGGCTCTGGGAGCCGTCCCACCACGCTCCATGCCCGGGTCTCTGGGTCGTAGGCCTCCACCACGTCGGAGAGTTCAAAGGTATTGTCGTAGCCCCCAGAGACGTAGAGCTTCCCTCCAAGGACGGCCAGGCTGCCCCCTACATGCACCTGTGGGCCAAGAGGGGCGGTGAGTGGAGGCTGGCAGTCAGGGCAGGGGCGAGCCCCAGAGCGCCTCTCCATGGGGAAGGTGCCTGGGGCCCTTGGGAGGGGCAGCCTTGGCACTTCCTACGCCCCAGCTAGGACACAGGGGCTCCATGCCCAGGGGTCACATGCCACAGCGGGTCCCTATGGTGGTCAAGGGGCCATGCAGGCACTCTCCCCGTGAGCAGCATCAGCCCTGCAAAGCAGGCATGACTGTTCTCCCCATCTCCCCCCACCGCAATTATTTATTTGTTTATTTATGGCTGCGATGGGTCTTTGTTGCTGCACATGGGCATTCTTTAGTTGCGGCAAGCGGGGGCTACTCTTCCTTGCGGTGCTCCAGCTTCTCATTGCGGTGGCTTCTCTCGTTGCGGAGCACGGGCTCTAGGCCTGCGGGCTTCAGTAGTTGTGGCACGCGGGCTCAATAGTTGTGGCTCGCGGGCTCTAGAGCGCAGGCTCAGTAGTTGTGGTGCACGGGCTTAGTTGTTCCACTGCATGTGGGATCTTCCCGGACCAGGGATCGAACCCGTTTCCCCTGCCAATGCAGGCGGATTCTTAACCACTGCGCCAGCAGGGAAGCCCTGTTCTCCCCCCCCGTCTTACAGATGGGAAAACTGAGCCTCATACAGCCGACAGCAGCAGAGCTGGGACTTGATCCAAAGTCTGAGCTTTGAACCACGAGGCTGGACTATCCCATCTTGCCCAAGACCTGCTATAATGAGTACGTGTAGCTCACTATGGGGAAAACCAAAGTTATATTTCCTAACTGTAAAGATGTTATTTATTTATTTTAAAAAAATATATATATTTTTTGGCGGCTGTGCTGCGTGGCTTGTGGGATCTTAGTCCCCTGACTAGGAATTGAACCTGGGCCCTCGGCAGTGAAAGTGAGGAGTCCTAACCACTGGACTGCCAGGGAATTCCCCTAAAGATGTTAAATAAGCTGTAGAGGTATCAGGAGAGCAGGTTTGGAAATTTTTATTTTTTATTTTTTTTGGTCACGCTGCACAGCTTGCTTGCAGGATCTTAGTTCCCCGACCAGAGATCAAACCCATGCCCCCTGCGGTGGACGTGCTAACCACTGGACCGCCAGAGAACTCCCAGGTTTGGAAATTTTAAGGAAGACGGAAAATAAAGATATAGGCGGGGGCTTCCCTGGTGGCGCAGTGGTTGAGGGTCTGCCTGCCGATGCAGGGGACATGGGTTCATGCCCCGGTCCGGGAAGATCCCACATGCCGCGGAGCGGCTGGGCCCGTGAGCCGTGGCCGCTGAGCCTGCACGTCCGGAGCCTGTGCTCCGCAATGGGAGAGGCCACAACAGTGAGAGGCCCGCGTACTGCAAAAAAAAAAATTAAAAGATATAGGCGGGTGTAGATGTGTATCTGAGACTAAGGAGGTTGCTCGTGTAGCCAAAAGCCACCCAGCCTTCCTGGCTCTATCACATTGTGAAACTCAGCACCCTCTTCTCAATAAGCAAAGAGAGGTGAGACCCCATTAGGCAGCAAAAGTGTGGGTACACAGCAGGTGCTCAATAAGTGCACTCCCAAGGTCAATCCCCAAAGACCTCCTTGTCTGACCTCACCCCTCTGTTGCCCCCTTGTTCACTCTTCTCCAGCCACACCAGGCTGAGGGCTTGTTCCATGAACACACCAGGCATGCTCTACCCCAGGGCCTTTGCACTTGCTGTCCCTCTGTGGAACACTTCCCCAGCGTGCTCTCTGGCTCATGGCAGGTACTCAATGAACACTGGTCTGAATGGATGAACTCACTAAGCTGTGTGACCATGGCATCTTATTTAAGGTCTCTGTTTCAGTGACCCTCGAGTACAAGTCGAGGACAACGGCAGCCCTCTGTTCATGAAGGTAACACCAGGAAAGGGCCCAACACAGGGCCCTGCCCACCAGGACTGCATCCCAAACTTACGCTGACACTTTGGTTGGAAACCAGAACCAGCTTGTGCTCCCATTGCTGGCGTGTCTGCAAACTTACCTGATTCATCGATGGGATCTTATCCCATTCGTTCTTGGTGGGGTTATATACGTCCACCTCAGCAGAGTCGTCCCTGGGGAGTGGAGGGGGGAAGGAGGAGGAAGAATGGGTCAGAGTGACTAGGCAGCACCTGAGTGTGAAGGGCTGGAGAGGAGGGTCCTCCGGGCCCATCTCCTTTGGGGACCCCTGTGATGCTATTTGGCAGCCCACCGGCCAGTGGGACCCTATCCCTGGTTCGCAGGGGCTGACTTCACCTATCTGGCCTGGGCTCTGAGGCCGGAACCCAGCCACGCTCCACAAACCCAAAGATCGTGCTCTCGGGTGCTACAACGCTTCCCCGCAGCCCAGCACCAACACAGCTGCCCCTCCCCTTCGCTGTGGTCACCCAGCCTGGCCTCAGATCTTGAACTGGTAGTGGCCCTTCCCACCAGTCTCAACTCACCCTTCCTCAGCTCACTTGTGCCACCTCTCAGGACAGCCTTCCATGGCTGACCAGTCTAGGCCAGGCCTCCCGGCCCACTGCACAGCCCCCGTGCTCTGGACCACTGCTTGGCCACTGCCCTCCCACCGCTGTCAGTCCCTTGATCCCACCCCATTCACTGCTGCATCCTAAGTGCCCGGCAGGGTGACCAGAGTCCCAGGAATAAGGACACCAGCACTGCCCTCCCCTTTGGGCTCAGGCTCCTTCAATCCTGTCTGACAGGCTCCTGATACCTGCAATACAAGGCTCAAAGGCACAGCCTCGAAAAACAGACACTACCCTCAAATAGGAGTATTGACGGTAACGATGGTCACAGGTCAGGGATCAGCAGAAAGGCCAGAGAGTAAATATTTCAGGGCTTGCCAAACAGACAGTCTCTGTAGCAGGTCCCCAGCGCTGCAGCTGAGAACAAATGCAGCCACATCGTATAAACAAAGGGGCTGGCTGCATTCCCATAAAACCTTATTTATGGACACAAATTTGAATTTCACATAACTTTTCACACGTCACGAAGTATTACTCACTTTGATTTTTTCCTCCAGCCACAGAATGTAAAAACCACCCTTAGTTTGTGGCACAAAAGATGATGATAATTGATATGGGAACCTGCTGGGCTGCCCCCCGACCCCTGCAGAGACACAGGAGCTGCAGCCAGAAGGTGCCAGGCTGGACAACGCTCTCGGCTTCTGCCTCTGCGGGCGCTGGGACAGCCCAGCCCGGGAGCCACGTTAAGTGGGGACTGAGGCAGAGCACTGCTGGAGGCACGGGCGGGGGCCACTGGTCACTGCTCAGAGCCCAGGGCAGCAGCAGCCCACAGACTGCAGCCTCCATGCAGCGTGGACCCTTCCTGTGGACGGAGCTACCCCGACAGGTGGCATTCTGGGCAGTGTGATGCGGCTGAGGCACCAAAGTGCGTGGCCAGAGCGCAGGAACGCTCGAGCACACGAGACCCAGGCCCCTGGCCTCGCCCACACTCTCAGGTGAGGCCAGGCCCCCACTACTCAACAGGCTGCCCTTCTAGACCACTCACCCTCTTGGCCGGTTTGGCGGTGGCAGTGTGCAGTGAGCAGAGTTGAGCCCACCTCCCGGGCCCCCCATGGCTCAGGCGACCCTGTACAAAGGCTAACAGAGGACCTGGGGGGCAGTTTAGCAGCTGACCAGTGACCCCGACCAGGAGGAGGCAGGCACAGGGGCCTTCCCTCCAAAGACCGGTCCTTGGGCACCTCTCGTTCTAGGACCACGGCGGAGGGGGTGGGGGATGAGGGGAGGACATTCTCAAAGTTGCGCAGCCTGGAACTGCCACGAGGGGCTGAAGCCAAGGTTCTGGCACCCTCATGAGTTGTATTTATAGCCATCTCCACCCCCATCTTTGAAGACATGACTTGGGGGAGGGAGAGCTGGGCGAAGGGTCAGGTGATGTTGTAACAGGACCGGGAGCTGGCTGGGATTCTGGGGCTTTCTCAGAGCAGATCTTCACTTCCTAGGATACAGGGAGGCCTGGCCCCTTGGCCACCTGCGTGACAAGCAACACCACCTCAGTTCCAGATGTGTTCTCCCCGAAAGCCTGGGAAGGCGCCTCGAGTCTGGGGGAGGGGCACCTCAGACAGTGAGGGGGTGTGGGCCGAGAAGCACAGTGTCCCTGTCCTCAGAGGCTCCCAATTCAAAGTCGCAGGCAGAAAGGGGACAGAGGGGATGGCCGTTCACACCTTACCCTTTCCTTCTGATCTCGTACCTTCAGGCAGGCTCTAGGCCAGGGAGGGGAGCAGCAGGTACACACACCTGCAGCACGTATGTACGTGCACATGTACGCAGAAGCTGTGAGCAGTGGCTGGGAGCTCCTAGTTCCTTGGACGCCTACTGGCCCATCAGGAGGGGGCATTTCGCTGTGACAAGTCATCAAGACTCACAGATACATGGTGACCCATCGGCTGCCCAGCTCTGCTGCATGCTGCCGAGTCCATAGCCTGGCCCAGGGAGGCTGTGATGTGGTGACAGTACACGGGACCTGCGCGGGATGTCCTTGGTTCTAACCCTGTGCCACCACTTAAAGCCTGTGGTTGTGAGCAAGTCCCTTACCCCTCTAAGTCTCTGTTTTGCCACCTGTGAAATGGGGATGACAGTGGTGCCCATCTCAGCAGACAGTCATGGGGATCAGCTGTGAAAATGCCCATGAAACAGGCAACCAGAGCTCGGTCCACTGGGGACCCCAACACGCTAACTACTGTCATCGTTCCCACAGGCAGCTCTGGGCCTGCTCAGTACCAGGCTCCTCCCTGGTCCTGGGTGGCTGCGAGATCTTTGGAGAACAGCATTCTTTCAGCAAGACTCACCAGCCCTCCCTGTGCCAGGCCAGGCGGGAAGGGATAGACAGAATGTGCGGAAACGCACTGAACACACAAGTGCTGCTTTCCGCAGAAGGGGCAGGGCTGATCCCTCCACCTGGCACCAGCCCGCTGGTGAGCAAAGGGTCCCTCTATCAAGGCCACCCCACCCCAAAGACTCAAGTGTCCAGAAAGCTCTCCTCTGGTCTTTTTAAGATTCAAAGTCCCTCTCAGGTAGGACAGGTGGTTCCTTCTAGTAAAGCCCACATGAGACCAACAAGGGCTTTTAGTGGAACCCACCAGGCGAAGTCCAGCCAAAGAGACACAACTGATTTAGCTTCTATGAATCTCAAAAAGTTCTCTGCGAGGACCTAGCTCCATCCCACTTGGGATCCTCAGAGGCCACAGAAACCGTTCTAAAGAATGGGGGCAGAATAAAGGCGCCAGGTCAGAAAGACCCAGCCCCAGAGCCCAGTGTGGCCTCAGTTTCCTCATCTGTGAAATGGGGAGAACAGTAAAGATGAGCTTAGCATAGGACCTGGTAAAAAAGATCACGCAGTGGCCTTGGCCCTTAGGGACTCACCTGATGAAGTACATGAGTCCATTCAGAGTCACTGTCTTGGGGGCAAAGGACCAGGGCGGGAGCTGGCCGCAGTCCACCAGCGACCATAGGTCCATGTCTGGGTTGTAGCACTGCATCACCATGGTCTCTTTGCCGGCCAGGGAGCCGATGGCGTAGAGCCGGCCTCGGCAGGCCGTGGTGGAACAATTGTCCATGGGGTAGGTCATGGGCTGCAAGGCCTCCCAGGAGTCAGTGGTGTGGTCGTAGCGCTCCGTGCTGTCTGCGGCCACCACGTACAGCAGCCCATCCAGCACGGAGGAGCTATGGTACTCCCGGGCCTTCAGCATGGGCGCCACCTCCGTCCACTCGTTCACGCTTGAGTTGTACCTCCACACGCAGTCGTAGAGCCGGGAGCCATCGGACCCGCCTGCCAGGGCAGACAACGTGCAGATGGTCAGCCCACACTGACTCAGGGGTGATTCACCCACCCGTGACTCCCTGAATTTCTGAGAGGGGGAAAGATAACCCTCTCATCTTGGGGGAGGGATAACCCTCACCTGGCTCCATGTAAACACACATCCTCTCTCACCAAGGCCAGGCCAGGGGCCCCGGCAATGCGTAGGCTGACCACTGCCCAGGAGGATGGCCATAAAAACACCACCAGGGCTTCCCTGGTGGCGCAGTGGTTGAGAGTCCGCCTGCCGATGCAGGGGACACGGGTTCGTGCCCTGGTCCGGGAGGATCCCACATGCCGCGGAGCGGCTGGGCCCGTGAGCCGTGGCCGCTGAGCCTGCGCGTCCGGAGCCTGGGCTCCGCAACGGGAGAGGCCACAACAGTGAGAAGCCCGCATACCGCCAAAAAAAAAAAAAAAAAAAAAAACACCACCAAATCTCTGCGGGCCAAGCCAAGGCCCAGGGGCCGCAATTCTAAGTAAACAGCAACCTCAGTCTGGACTCCCCGTACAAGCGGTCAAACACCTCAGCTGGACTGGGGCATCAGGTCGTAGAGTCCATGCTCCTGGGGAGCCACAAAGCATGTGGGTGGGGTGCCCAGGGTCTTGTTCACCAAATTCTAGGCTTCCCGGGTGGCCCCTAACCAAGGCTGTGCCAGGATGAGTTGAGAGGGAATCTACAGCACCCTGCAAGCAAGAAACCTAACACAGAAAGTGATGCTACGGGGACTTCCCTGGCGGTCCAGTGGTTGGCTCCGCACTTCCACTGCAGGGGCCCAGGTTCAATCCCTGGTTGGGAACTAAGACCCTGCATGGTGAGGCCAAGAAAAAAAAAGAAAGTGATGCTACGAGTGGACTTCTGGGGTTGTATTTCTTGATTTATATGCAAGTTACTGACATGTTTTGTTTGGAAAAAACTCATCGAGCTGTACAAGTATGATGTATACTTTTCCGTCTATATTTCAAAAAAAAGGCTTAAAACCAACCAACCAACCAAAGCCAGTGGTACTGGCTATAGCCACAAATTAAACCAGGTTCACCTAAGACATTAGAATTCCCACAGTATGAAGGGACCCCAAGAAGCCTGGGGGTTGCATTCCTCTATTGCCCCAAGGTTGGGGCCACAGGGCAGAGCAGAGCCGGCCTGACATTCTATCCAGCTCATAGCCCTGAGCTTTTAGAGGGAGAAGGCAGGGTCCTTGTAAAGTCCTCTCTGCCTCCTTCCTTCTAAAGGAGAACTGTGTCAAAGGCAGCTGAAGCCTTTTTCCTTCCAAAGGAGAACCATGTCAAAGGCAGCTGAAGTCGCTTTCTCATCCCCCCGCCCCGTGAAATTCCCTAGAGGCAGCTGTAGGGACCCACTCAGCCACCTGTCTAAACCCAAAGGATTAGCTGCTCAGCTGAGACATTTATGGAAAGGTGTGCAAAGCTGGGGCGAGTCTGACCAGTTCTGGGAATTCACCGGCCAGACTTCTGTGGTGGGGGAGTGGGAATGGTGGTCCCCAAACAACACAGGGCCAACCTCAGGTTGGAAAGGGACTGATTCTGGCAGATTCCCACAGAGGCTGGACCTGGAGCTGCAGGCCAAGGAAGCTGTGGCCACAGAGCTGAGCCAGTCCTTAGGCCGGGATGTGCCCCACTTGTCAGCTCAGAGCCGGCTTTCTCCGGACCGTGCCAGGCTGGACACAGCGCTGTGATGGCACAGCCGGGGCCTCCCAGCCTGATCCAGCCCTCTGCTGGCCCCAAGTGCAGGCCTGGTCGGTTCTTTCCTTATATAGCCGTCACACAGACCGCCCCTCCTCACCCCACTCAAGGAGGTAGACTCATGTTTGAACTGGGATTTATCTTTAACGAAAAATGTGGGAGATGCCCAGGACGAGGGCGGGCTGGGACACGCCCAGCATGACTCGGCAGTGTTTTGGGGTTTGAGCCAAGTAACTGGAAGAAAACCTCTTAGCATGTGACTCTGTTTACAGTCGCTGGGCAGGGAGCAGCCTAAACACCACGTGACCCAAGCACAGGCCTAGGTCCGCCCTGTCACTGGCGACCAAGTGTGCTGCTCAGCCACGAGGGAGAAATCCCCCGTGGGGGGGGGGGATGGATGTATCACCGGGCGTCAGGCCCTGGCCCGTCCCCAGATTCCCTAGGGAGAAAAAGAAAGCACTCATTGTGCAGGGTGACTGCCCCAGTATCTTGCAACCTAATGGGGGCATCACCCAGGCAAGGAGGAGGCTGCCCAGGCAGGTCCTGCGTGCTGGGAAGAGACCCACAAACAGCTACTTGTTCCACTCACACAAGGGGTTCTTCTTCTAGATCTTAAGTATCAACCCTAGAAACGTACGTGCGTGCCAGCCTGGGGGAGAAGGAGGGGGAAGGGAAGTGGCCGCTTGCACCCAGGGGCGGTCCCGGCATCCCAGGTATTGTGGGTTCTCCTGCAGGTGGATGTATTCCCCCAGGGGGGCGGGGGTCCGGGCGGCCCAAGGTCCTCCTGACCAGCCCCCAGCCCACTCACCCGTCACGTAGATGTCGTTGCCCAGCGCCACGATGCTGTAGCCCCCGCCCAGGTGGTCGGGGAACTCGGCCAAGTAGCGCCACTGGCCCGTCTGCGGATTGTAGCAGTCGACGGTGACCAGCTCGTCGCAGTCCTGGTCGCAGCCGCCCACCAGCACGAGGATCTCCGCGAGGCCGGTGGACGGGCGCGGGCGCATCCGGGGGCAGGGCCCGCGGTCGTGGCGGTCGTAACGCGCCGCCTGGAAGTCGCGCGCCTCGCGCAGTAGGCGCAGGCAGGGCGGGCAGCGGGCCACCAGCGGCTCGGCCTCGACGTGCGCCAGCAGGTAGAAGCGGCGCACGAAAGGCAGGCGCACGGCCTCGAGCAGCTGCGGCCAGTGCGCCGCGCGCCGCGGCGGGTCGGCGCGCACCCAGCGCAGCGCCAGCTGGTAGGCGGCCTCCTCCTTGGGCACGCACAGCCCGTCGTCGCGCAGGTAGCGCAGCAGCCGCGCCAGGGGCAGCCGCTCCAGCTGCTCGGCGCCCAGCTCGCCCACGTGGCGCAGGATGAAGCGCTGCGCCGCGCTCGCCAGCCCCGCGCAGCTGAAGGCCTCGGCGAAGTCCTGCATGTCCAGGCAGTTGGTCAGGTCGAGCTGCTGCTGTAGGAAGGCGCCGCACGCCTCCTTCACGGCCGGGAACTGCAGCAGGTCGGCGGCGCGCAGCAGCGGCTCGGCGTTGTCGCCGCTCACCGCCACGCGGCCCGTGTAGCTGAAGTCTAGCAGCAGCTGCAGCATGTCGGGCGGCACGCCGTGCAGGCGCACCCGCTCGGCGCGGCTCTCGCGCAGCTGCCCGGCGAACATGGCGCGGAAGTAGGGGCTGGCGGCCGCCAGCACGGCGCGGTGCGCCGGGAAGTCGCGCCCTCCCGCTGCCTCCAGGGTCACGTCCAGGAACTTGCGCTCGGCGCGGAGCTGGCTCAGGCCGCGCAGCAGGCTCAGCGCGTGCGCAGGGTCCGAGAAGGGCAGCACGGCTAGGGGCGCCGGCCGCTCCATGGCGCCTTGGCTGGGGGCGCGGGGCCGCTGCGCGCGCTCGCTGCTCGAAAAATCCGCCGCCAGGGCCAGCGGGAGAAACACTAAGAGCTGGTCGCCCCGGCTATAAATAGGGCCGGGCGCCTCGGTCTCCGGGGGGGCGGGGGCCGGGCGGGGGCGGGGCGTCACCGGCACCGCCCACTTAACCCCTCCGGGCCCGGCGCCGCCGCCCGCCCTGCCACCCGGCTGAGCTCGCTGACTCGCCTCCCCTCGCGTGCTCCCGCCCCCGCGCTCCAGGCTGAGTCACCGCCGCCCGCGCCCGTTCCCTCTCTCCGCCCTTCCGGGGCTTCCTGCGGCCTCCCGCCGACGCCCGAGACGGGGACACCGGGTGACAAGAGTCCTCTCCGAGGGGCGGCCCTGCCGTGCGCTGGGATCGGGGGCCTCCAGGGCCTGCCCACCACCCACTCGGGCCCGGCTGCTGAACAAAACCCGGTGGTGGCGGAGGAAGCCACCCCTTTCGCGCCAGACTTCCCAACTGCTCCCGGGCGACTCGGTACAATGGCTTTTTTTTTTTTTTTTTGAATTCCACTAGTTCCAAGGGTTGCTAGTTAACCCTATCTCGGGACAGGTTTCAAACGACAGAATTTCTTTCTTTTCTTTTTTCTTTTTTTTTTACAATTCAGGAACAGAGCAGGAACAATTATAAGTTTTTTAGGTGACTTCTTTTCTTGGCGCATCCGTAAGGGACACGGGGCCAGATGCCAGGAATCTGCTCCACTGTGTTCCTGCAGGAGTTTCAAACTTGACTAACGCGGTCGTTAACTTTCGTCAGCGCAGAAGGCGCAATTTTAGTTTCCGAGTCATAGAGACTCTTTCAGGCTCCTGAGCTACCCTGTGAAGGGGTCATCCTGGCCTCCTCGCCCTTCCTCTCCTGGAAATGGAAGTGGGAAAGGCAGAAATCAGGGTAGGAGAAATCCATGAGAATTCGTAAGAATATACTATTAAGCTGAACAAAAAGCTGAAGCATCAGAAAATAATTCCAGGGAAAAAATAGTTTTTCCTATTCCGTGAGAGGGGCACTAGGTACCTGGGGGTCAGGGCCCTCAGCTCAAGGTCAGACAGGGGACTGCCTTAAAAACCAGGGGATGTGGCTGTTCAGAGATGTCACAGTCACGTGTGGGGTGACCGTGAAGAAAGAAATCTTCCTTACTTCGGTTCCAATAGATACAATGCCAGGACTGTGTTTTCACTGAAACCACATGAAAAAGTTCCCTCACTTGAAAGCCATTTTTTTCTTTAGTTTAATGTATGCTTTGCTCAGTTTTAGAAAAGACCCTTAAATGTATTGTTTGTAATGATAAAAATAAAGTTATATTCTAACTCTCTAAAAAAAAAAAAGAAAGAAAAGACCTTTATTCCACTTCTTGTGTTGCAGATGAAACCTGAGTTTCTGTTATTGGATAGCAACCCCCATGCCCCGTGGGCTTGGCAAAGACATTCCAGACAGCAGCCTCATTCCGCCCACGTGTGTCCCAGGGCAGGCCAGGCACACCAGGAGTTGCTGTCATTTCTTGGTTCCAGCTCAGTCGGCACAGCCTTTGGAGAAGACATCTTGGTTTTATTCCATCTCTGACACGCAAACTGTAGGCTTTCTCTTCTACTTGTGAATCTCTCATCATCTTGCCGTGAGAAGGTACCTAGTCTAAATGTCAGTATGGGAAGCACAGGCCTAAGTCAGAAAGCATTCAGGTACCCAGGCGGGCTGCCTGTTGCCCATAGATGGACTGTTCACACAGCTATTAACGGCAGCAGCAGCATTCCTGGGCCCAGGAGCCCGGCCAATAAGCTTACTTGCTCAGGCTTTGTGACAAGAAAGTCTAAGTAGCCAGGAAGTGGGATGTTTGTAGGGAAAAGTACTACAGTCCCTCTGGGTCAGAACTCATCCACCTGGTATAAATCAAATCTTTTAAATCAAATCTTTTAAATGTTTCTATAGTTAAGAACCGAGTCCAGTTTTATGTATTCCTAACAACAGGGGGTTATTTAACTCATGTTTCAGCCTTACTCTGAAGAATAATGATGCAATATTGATTGAAATGGAAAGATGTTCATGTTATAATGTCCAGCAAACAATCTGATTACCCATAGTATGACCCCATTTGTTAATTAATTAATTTATTTTTATTTTGGCCACGCGGTGCATGCAGGATCTTAGCATGCGGGATCTTAGTTTCCTGACCAGGGATCAAACCTGTGCCCCATTTGTTATATGTGTTCGTATGCCTACCAAAAAACTGTGAAGGTAACATTTTCTCTAGGTGGCTAGGTTTGTTTTGTTGTTTTTCCTTGCCTGCATTTTCTGTCTTTCTGTACTAAACATATATACCCTGTGTACTAAAGAAATATTAAAGTTCAAAATAAAATTAAAAGTTCAGTTCTTGAGGAAAAAAAGTATATTATTAATAGCCCAGACCTAACAGATTATTTGAAGCCATGTGTATATATCTAAGTCAATAAAGGAATGTGGTTAGAAAAGAAAGGAACAGATTTAGACTTACCAGCTGTGTTTGGAATTCTGAATAACCTGCTAACCCAAGCATGCTATTTAGTTCCCTTTTTTTTTTTTGCTCATTAATCTCATGTGTTCAAAATGGGAATGTGCGAAATTCATTCACTGCGGTATGACAATGTGATGGATACAGTCAGCAAACTGTATTAACTAAGGGGATTTAAACTTCTCAAATATCATCCAACACCCTGGCATGGTGGAAACACCACTGTTTGGTGGGGAAGGTGTTAACTCTGGCCAACAAGCAATAGTTTGTGAGAAAATGGATTTAAAGACTAAACTTGAGCCATGAGAGTTTTAGAAGTGTACCTCTTCTAAAATCATGAAAATGGTCTTTGTCTAAGTAACTTTATGATAATGTAATACAACGTGAATTAACAAATAATGGTACTGTTTCATTAAAAAAATGAAAACTACTTAATTTTGATATTTGAATTCTGATTTTAGGCAGACAGGACAAGAGGTAACTGAGATAATTTTAAAAGCTGCTGTTACATCCTTTTTCCTTTCTCTGAGAGCATATAGGAACACATACCACAGCATTTATAGAGTCAAAAAGAGATTGCATCTTTTTCATATTACACACTGATTTTTTCTGATTCTGGGCTGCCTAAGGTGTGGTTTGTAATGCGCTTACTACATATAAACTTCTTCCTTTAAGGAATGTTACAGTATTCTCTATTAAGTGCATTATTATATGTAAATGATATACTGCAAGTAAACACATTTAAATAGTTTGGCGCATAGGTTTAGCTATTAATCTTTATATCTTACCTGTATAAACCATAACACGAGAAATTCATTTGACTCTTCTATGCACAGGTAATTTTCCTCACTATATGAAAAGCTGACAATACTTAGTTTAGAAATTTATTAATGATTTAAAATTATTCACACATATATTCTTTTTTTTGTTATTTTCTATTAAAAATTTTTTTTTATTCACACATATGTATATTCATACAGCAGTCAAGGTACTAAAAATTGAAAACAATACAGTTTTGAGGAATTTTCACTTATTTTCCTCTCCTGGAAATGGGAGTGAGAAAGGCAGAAAACTGAAGATAGGAAAAATCCAGAAGAATATCCTATTAAGCTGAACAAAAAGCTGAAGCACCAAAAAATAATTCCAGGAGAAGTAAACCTTTGGTTACGTTTATAACTACACTCAAGCACAGAGAGTTAAAACGGAGGCAGAAGGCATTCCTGAATTTTCCCCAAGTGACTGCAGTGTAGCTGGTGAGATTTAGGAAGGTGAAACTGTATTTGGTAACCCAATTAAAAGAACTGCATTCTCCAGCTACTTACTGGAAAACCATTCTTAGTATTTTGAAACTTGTCATGACCTGTGCTAATGTTGGCTTTTGTCTTTCTCTTTCCTGAGGAACTATAATCATCTGACAGTTAGCATTCAGCAGCAGGTGGATTTTTTTAATTTTTTTAAAATTTTTTTTTTGCGGTACGCGGGTCTCTCACTGTTGTGGCCTCTCCCGTTGTGGAGCACAGGCTCCGGACGCGCAGGCTCAGCGGCCATGGCTCACGGGCCCAGCCGCTCCGCGGCATGTGGGATCTTCCCGGACCGGGGCACGAACCCGTGTCCCCTGCATCGGCAGGCGGACTCTCAACCACTGCGCCACCAGGGAAGCCCAACAGGTGTTTTTTGTTTTTTGCTTTTTAAAGCAGGAAACAAGGATCTGGCTACTGTGGCTAATGCTCTTGTATCGGTCTTGGGATTCTAGATTTGTCCCCTGGAGCCCAGGAGTGGTACAGTATACCTGAGAAATAAACTAAATATGTTGAAGAAACCTAAGCCTGTCATACAGAGAAAACTAGCTTTATTATCCCCACAGCTACATATTATGCTATTGAATTTGGGTCAATTATTGGTGTTACAGTCCTTTCTCAGGCTAGGGAAGGGATGATAGATATTAACATCTAAACCAAAGGGCCAAATTTCTAAGGGAAATCAAAGGAAGGAGAGACAAAGGGCTTCCTCCGTGAAGTTTTCTATTTCACCTGAGTGGCAGGCAGGGAGACCAGCAGAGTACACGGGGTGGACTGGTCGCCTCTGTGTACTAAGAACTTATTCAAGAAATAGCTATTGGATACCTATTCTGAGCAAGAGTTATCACTGTCACATGACAGAATCCAAGTTTGGTATTTTCTTAGTGTGACTGAGTGGTCCAATATAGGTCCCTGAATTCTAGGCTCTTTTGTCATCAAGCCCATTATGACTATGAACAAGTTCTTTATTTCAGTTTCTTAATTGGGTGGGTGGGTGGGTGGGGGAATTTAATGTTTACTACGTGCAAAATTATACCAGAGGGAATAATGATCAATTTTAAAAAATTCCTCTTTATTCATTTGGACTTTGCCTCCAATAATTATTGTTTTTTTGGTATTTACACCTTTAAACTACAAATAGGATAATGTCCTTCTTGGCCCTTTCGGTATTCAGGCAAAACAAGTTGCCCTGGGTGAGTCTGACCCTGGGCAGCACTGGCTTACCTCAGGACATTTGCTCTGGCCTCACCGATCAGATAACATTCCAAATCTGGCTAAAGCATCTGAATGTGACAAGTCTGCAAGAAGATGTTAATGATGTTTCCACAGGCTAAATCCAATGTCTGTTTTTATCTTACCAGCTTTGTAAAGCACCTCAATTTGCTGTCACCTCTGGGGAGCCCTCCAATCTTTGAAGATCTTGCTAAAATAATATTTTGAAAAAAGTGGCAACAGTCATAAAAGTAAACTACTACTTATTGAGGCAAGTTACACATTTTATAGCTAAGGTAATTGAGGCTTAGAGAAGTATTTCTAAGATAAGTCAGTCTCTTAACCACTAAGTGTTTCCATCAGAATTATCTTAACCGCCGAAATAGCAAGAGCCGACCAATGTAGCACTCACTACCTCGGAAAGAATCTCATCTTTTAGGGGTTCTTCCGGTCATCGCTCCGATGTATATGCAGAGGAGTCACTTTTCTGATTTGAATTTAAAATTTTATGTCACTCCTCTTTAACAGTTTCTTTGTCTTCGAAGCTACCAAATATGTGATTGAATCATCTGTATTTCGTATACAGAATTTTTTTCCTTTCAAATGGTTATTAAAAATAATTTAAGTACGTGAGGCCTCCGCATGGGATGTTTATCAGAGCAGTTAATGTTCAACTAAGTGTTCAGAGTCAATCAACCTTCAACATATAAAGTTGTAAAATACTCTGCGGCGCAGCATTTAAACACTGACAACTCCTCAGCTAAACATCAGTAAACAAAGTCAATGTCAACACCGAATATCTCGATCAGGTTTTCGCCTCACCCACTGTTGTAATCCTGTGAGGAATATATTCAGGAAATAATTCAAGGCAAAGTGAGAAAACAGGAGTGGTCTCAAGGTCAGGCGAAGAGGGGAAAAACGTATTTAAAGCAAACATCTTCTCAAACACCAGCAACACTGGTGTAGTTTTTAAAAATGCGGTGGTAACCCGACACCTCGCAGTGTTTCCTACTGGGGACACTAGGGCGGTCCCACCCCGCCTGGTCTCGGACCGCCGTCCCGGACCCCCAGGGCAAGGAGGAGCCGGCCAGAAAAGCCACAGCCGCGAAAACAAGTTCGCTCCGCCCGGTCCAGGGCGCGGGGATTCAGCCGTGGGGCGGCTGCGACGTCAGCGCCCAGCGCCCCGGCATGGGCCGTGGGGACCCCAGCCCCACAAAGGGGCACAGACCTCAAATCCCGAAGGCGAAAGACGAGGCGCCAGCCGCCGCCGCCCGTCGCTACCAAGGCCGTCAGCCCCTCCCCCATTCGCCGGGGCGACCCCTGACCTCCCCCGCCCCCGCGGAGACCGAGGCGCTACCGCTCGCGCCGCCCCTCCCCCATCGCCGATCCGGCCCGAGCCCCCGCACCTCCCCCGCTCCGGAGGTCTCAGGTCCCGGAGCCACCGCCTCCGTAGACCGGGCAGGCGCCGCGGGGCTCCCTGGGGGTTGGAGTCCTCGAGGGGACCTTTGTGCGCCTCAGCCGCGGAACGGGGAACTACGACTCCCACAATGCCCTGCTCCCGCTCCCGCGCCACGCCCCCTCACCGTCGGTTTCACGTCACCCCCAGACTACATTTCCCGACAGCCCTCGCGGCTCTCCCGCCCTCCCTCCGGAGACACGAGCCGAACTGGGCGTCAGGTCGGGGAGCCGGTCGGGTTCCCGCTCGCCGCCGCCGCCCCCTCCGCATCGACTCTCCCGCCTCTCCAGTCGCGCTGGTCGCGGGAGCTGCATCGACAACTCAGCTCGGCTGTGGAGCCGCCGGCCCGAGAGTACAGTGCCCGGGACGCGACACACCGAGCCCCTCATCATCTCCAGTCGGGGCGACCCCTCCCGAGTCCGCCCTCGCCCTACGCGGCCGCCGGAGCCCCCGGCCCCGAGCGGCCCGGCGCCCGCAGCTCGGCCCCAGCACTCCCGCTGTCGCCGCCCCCCACCCTGAACATGGACTCCGACTCCTGCGCCGCCGCTTTCCACCCGGAGGTGAGTGAGAGCTGCGTCCCGATAGCCCCTAACCGCCTCCACCCCGATCCTATGCTCCCGGAGCCGGACCCCCGCCGGCCGAGCGCCGCCCTCCCCTCCCCCAGCTATCCTTCGTCGCCCCCCGGGTGCCCAACCCCGCCCCCCACTCGGGCCCGCGCCCGGTCTTCCCCGCCCGCCCTCTCCTTGGTGTCCCTTCCGCGGGTGTCCGCGTTCTCCCGGCGCCGCTTCCCTCAGGTTGCCGCGACCACCCCTCCCGGCCTCGCGTAGCCCGGGGACCTGTCTGCGCCCCCGGCCCCTCCCCGCCGGCCTGGCGTACCCTTTCCCCGCCCCCGGGGAGTCAGTCCGAGCTCCCTCCGCCCCGCGCTTCCGCTTCTCGGAGGAATCCCCCACCCCCTCCCGGAGGGGCTCGCGGCCCCCTCGGACGGGGACTCCGTTCCGCGCGCCCCCGCCTTCTCCCCTAATCCCCCGGGCCCGGTGGCCCGCGCCCCGCCCCCTAATTCCCGCTCGGCCCCCGCCCCCTCCGGCTGGGGTGGGGGAGGCTAGTCCTTCGGGGTCCCCACCCCCGCGGCGGCCCGAGCCTTGCTCCCACCCCGGGCACGCTCGAGTCCCCCTCCGGGGCCCCCTCCCCCGAGCTTGACTCGCCCCGCCCCAGCTCCCCCTCCTTCCGGGGATCGGCCCTCGGTTCTCCCGGCCGACCTCCGCCCCGCCGCGGTCCCCTCCCCTTCCCCCTTCCGAGGCCCGCCGAGTCCGGGGTGCGGGTCTGGCCGCGGGCGGGTGGGGGAGGGGAGGCGGCGCCGGTCGGGCTCGTCCGCCGCGCTGCCGCCTCGGGGGCTCGTGGGGCCTGCCAGTACCGGAGCCCGAATCGTGCCCGGCTACTCGCGCCCCCTCCCCCGCGGGATGGGCCCCGCACCTTCCGGGGCCGAGTGTCGGCGGGGGGCGGCTTCCGCGGGAGGGCGGGGAGGGGGCCGCACCGCCATCTGCTTTTCCTACAGGCGGCGGGGCCAGGGCGGCGGGCGCGGTAAGGGGCGGCGCGGCTTCCCCGCCCCGGGCCCGAGGCCCCCGCCGCCTCCCACTCTGCGTCCGTCCCGGCTGCTGACCCACTTCTGCACGTTCCCCGCCGAAATAAAACTTCTCCCCGAGAGTTTGAGGGCCGCGGCCCTTCCACCCGGCCGGAGGGAGGGCGGTCAGTTCTTCCCGGGGAGGGGGCAGGCTCTCCCCCTCGCAGGAAGGGCTGGGCACCGCGCGGACTTCGGCGCTCCGCTGACCTGCGCGGCCCTCAGGGTCCCGGCGGCCGAGGGGTGGGGTCAGAAGTGGTTTGCTAGCACCGAGTTGAGAAAATCAAAAGAAGTGTAGCCCTTGGAAGGAGACCTGCGGGTGGCAGGCCTGGGCCGCGCAGTTTTCCGGGCGCGCTGGGCTGGGGCGGGTCCAGGAGCCCACCGCCTCATTTCCTCCCCCACTTTCACTCTACCGTGGAGCGGGCCCTTAGGCTCTGGAGGTGTTAGCCGAGCTCCTAAGGATGGGCTTGGGGTGGGTGATGAAATGCTTGCAGAAAACATAAGTGCGCTAGTCGAATGAACCTAAGTGAAACACAGTTGCTTTGCTTAGGAGCAAATAAGAGCTTTTTCTTCTGGAGCTCCTCTCTTCCTCTGGAGGAAATCTGTTCTTGTCGAGGGCGTTTCTTGATTGAATGGGGATGGGACACACAAGCCAAAACTTCTAGTATTTCATCTTTAGCGTGCAAATGGTAGTAGCAGGATTGTTTCTGGTTTATTCTCTGAGTTGGGGAATATTTATTTGGGTGCCTGGCCCCCGGATGTTGAAGCAGTGGAGGGACCATCCGGGGAAGTGTTGTCTGGAGGAGAGAGCCTGGTAGGAGGAAGGGGTCCTCCCGCAGCCCTGGCTGGGGAGGGGTCAGGCGAGATTCAGGTCCAGGGTCCCATGTCTGAGTTCTGAATGTTACGGAGTAGTTGACTTTTGAAGTCACTTAAAAGACTTTAGTTACAGCTGCAGCAGGAGCTTATTTTCAAAGTGGAAAATTTGTGGCAAAAAAGGCTCTTGATAGGCCTGTAGAAACTAACAGATAATGTCAAAAAAAAAGCCACATGACTGCTAAGAAATAGACTTTTGTGCAAGCTTTTATCTCCTAACCAGTTTCCCAGTATTCTTGGCATAACATCATAATACCCCCTCTTTCAACTTCTGAAAACAGTGTTATTTCTTGACCCAAACTTCCCTTATCTTGTTCTAGAGTGTCTGTAAATCTAGAGTGTGTTTGTGACTGGCAGCTCCTAAAAGCCCCAGCTTAACTAGTTTTGTTTCCGCGACCCCACCTGTACGTGTCTGCTTTCAAACGCCCTCCCTTTCCTCGCTTGTTAACAGGAGTACTCCCCCAGTTCCAAGAGGCGCAGGACCGTGGAGGATTTCAACAAGTTCTGCACCTTTGTCTTGGCCTATGCAGGCTACATCCCTTATCCAAAGGAGGTAATTTTCAGCACTTTTGACTTCTTGCCGGCAGCAAAACCAGAGTGTTTGACAAGGTGGTGGCTCTGGAAGGGGTTCCCTGGGACGACTTGAGTCAATAGTCGGGCAGAAATCTATCTTACAAAGTTGGACCAGCCTGGGAAGTGGTGCAGGCTTGTCTCGAAACAGTTTGATAAACTTTCAAAGTTTGCTTACAAATAATGTTTTTGATATCTGCCTGCTCTTAACGGCCCATCCTTATCAGGGGCTTACTACGGCCAGGCGCTCGTTTTTGGCCGTTACAGTGATACGCGGTAGGAGCTATTATTTATCTCCGTTTTATTTTATTTGTTGTTTGTTTATTTTGGCTGCACTGCGCTGTGTGGCTTGCGGGATCATAGTTCCCCCGACCCAGGATCGAACCCGGGCCCCGGCAATGAAAGTGCCGAGTGCTAACCACTGGACCGCCAGGGAATTCCCTATGTATCTCCATTTTAAAGATGAAGACACTGGGGCACAGAGAGGGAACTCCTTATCCTGGGTCACAGGCTAATCGGTGGTGGAGCCTGGGGTTCAAGCTGATCAGATGGTCAGGCCCAGTCCACCCTGCCCTACCTGGTGGGTGGCTTCCCGGTTGCTATGCACACCACATTGCAGAATCTTCAGGAACTCGTGGCCAAAATCCCATGTAAATGAAGGCATTTTTCTTTTCTTGCTGAGAAATGGGCAGAACTGTGGACCAGCGCTGCCATGGTACGCAAACTTCAGTGGCTTCGTTCATATTATGTAAGGCTAAAGAGAAAGGAATCCAGTATTTCTGGGAGGCCAAACCCAGCACTGGCTTATTGTTTCTGCCACCAGCTAGGTAGATAATGCTTGCATCGTGCCATGCAGAACGTCGCCACTATTTGCAAATAAAAGTGCTTGACTGATCTGAAGGAACCATAGAGTTGAACTCACTGCTTTGGGGCAGTAATTACCTACTTTGACTTTGCAATATTTTGAGACGTCAGAAAATCCTCACAATTATTTTACATTCACTTAATTTAAAAAGTACATTCTTTGGGAGGACAAATTGAGGGGAGATTGTACAATCAGGAAAGATAAGAATGTGAGGGCGTCTTCAGCACTCCTTTCACAGATACATATTGAGTATCAACTAAGTTCCTGACTCGGGCAGGGGGGAGGGTTGAGCAAGGGCTGGAGGGTCCTCCTTGTGGGTTCATGTTCTAGCTGGAAGGTCACACTAAAGAACTAATGACACTGTTCCTAAAGAATAATGCTGGTGAGAGCTGGGAAGCTCCAGCTTGTGCATCTCCCACGTTTGCAGCCCGACCTGGCCGGGGGCCCTGGGGAGCTCTGCTCTGGGCCAGCTCTTGGTGCTGGGGGCTGTTTGGGATAATCAGAACCCGCCACCTTTGTCTCTGTCCTTTCAGGAACTCCCTTTGAGGAGCAGCCCCAGCCCTGCTAATAGCACTGCTGGTACCATTGACAGTGATGGCTGGGAGGCTGGTTTCAGCGACATCTCGTCCACCGTGCCCTTGCCAGTCTCTGACCGCTGCTTTGGCCACCTGCAGCCCACCCTCCTGCAGCGAGCCAAGCCCAGTAATTTCCTGCTGGACAGAAAGAAGACCGACAAGCTGAAGAAGAAGAAGAAGAGGAAGCGAAGGGACAGTGACGTGCCCGGGAAGGAGGGCTACATGGGGGGTTTGCTGCAGCTGGAAGCTGCCGACCCATATGCAGAGACCCCCACGAGCCCTACCCTGCAGGATATCCCCCAGGCCCCTGGCGACCCTTGTTCGGGCTGGGACTCCGACACTCCTTCCAGTGGATCTTGTGCCACGGTGTCACCGGATCAGGTCAAAGAGATAAAGACTGAAGGCAAACGGACTATCGTCCGGCAGGGCAAGCAGGTGGTGTTCCGGGATGAGGACAGCACTGGCAACGATGAGGACATCATGGTGGATTCAGGTGAGGGGCCCCTGAAGGACGGCGTGCCACGGGCGGGTGGTCAGACGAGGGGATGGTAAGAGGGGTCTCAGCGCGGTCCCTTCCTTGGAGTGTGACAGTGGAGCGTGCCCTACCACCTTCAGGGGAAAAGGTGCAAGAAAGTGGATGCCGAGATGTTTAGGAAGGGGTGATCGCAGCTGAGGACAGCTGAGATTCCAGAACAGACCTCGAAATATAAAAATAACGCAGCTCGTAAGTAAACACCTCGCAGGTAATTCCTGGTGCCACGTGTTTCAGTGCGCTTTTTGTGCATTTGCTGCATTTTAAGAGGGAAGTATCGCCTTTAAGTGAAACTTGAAATCGGTTTCACCGCAGCTCAGCTGCTCTGTCCTATTGGAGAGCGGCTTTCCTGACGGAGAGGGGTTGTGAGAAGTTTTCTCCCTCCTCTTATGTGGTTCTCTCCTTTCAGACGACGACTCCTGGGACCTCGTCACCTGCTTCTGCATGAAGCCATTTGCTGGCCGCCCCATGATAGAGTGTAATGAGTGCCATACCTGGATTCACCTGTCCTGTGCGAAAATCCGGAAGTCCAACGTTCCGGAAGTGTTTGTCTGCCAAAAGTGCCGGGACTCCAAGTTCGACATCCGCCGTTCCAACCGGTCCCGAATGGGCTCCCGGAAGCTGTTTCTGGACTGACTGCTGGAGAGCAAGCAGACTGTGGGCGAGGAATCGGAAGGGACGATGGGCCTGCTGGCCCTGGTCTTAGTTGAGCACAGAACTCTCAGCTCTGGTGCGGGCAGACCCCTGCCATTCAGGTGCCTAAGCGAAAGGACCAGCTGTCCAAGGTATAAACTGTACATAGCCAGTGACTGAATAAAATCCTCGTTGGCCAAAGCTGCTGCTAGAGCTGTATTCTCTGCAGTGGAGGTGGACTACACACCCAAGCGCAGTGGGTTTGGTCCAGCTGAAGATGAGGGTACGTGGTAGTTGTGAATTCTTACTCTCATTGTTAACAAACTCCCGCCAATTGGAACAAGTGCTAGCTGTTACTCCTGCTTCCGCCGTGTTGGCGAGAGGAGATGTTCAGTTTCCCCGGCCTGTTTATGAACAGCCATACCTGTAAGCTTCTTCTCGAGTGTAAGTCTTTTATCATAGGCGTCTGTACAGCAACCATCAAAGCTGCCCCTCCCTTAGTGGTCCGCCCTCTCCCCTGCCTTGGGGGCTGCCCGCTGGAGTCCTCTGGTCTCACCCTGAGAGGAGCCTGGGGGTGGGCTAGATAGTGACCCCCAGGTTTCCTTCTGTTTGTTAAAAGGGACAGTATGCAGCTGCTTCTCTGTGGAAAGGGGGGTCGGTTCGGGGAGCGGTCAAGGTGGCCCGTGTTCATAACTCAGTTTCCTGTTTTGCACGATGTAAAAAAAACCTGTCTTTTTGCACGAAATAGCCAAAAGTATTGGTATGCTTCTGCCTGGGTTCCCTTTCTATCCAGTTGGCTTCTGAGGTCCTTGGGGGTGCCCAGCAAGCTGTTTTCAAGCGAGGGGGCACTCGGATTCTCTCCTTGTCTCTCTCCCTCACTTTTTTCTAGTAGCAGCATTAAAAGTTAGGCAGTCACTGGGGAACCATGTTCCTCTACGTAGTGGGGTAAGGGAAAATTGGGAGGAAGGCCTCTCCCATGGGTTTTTCTTAGTATGCCCCTCATACAGGCTGGCCTGTTGGTTGCATGGGGCAAGGTTAGGACTTCTGAAGCCTTTCTTTTGGTTTGAAGTGGTGAGTGAGTGATACGGTAACATCGGTCTCCAGGAATGTACCACTGAACTGTGCAGAGTTCCTTAGGTCTAAACTAGGACCCTGGACTGGGGAGACCCCTGTGCAGGCCAGCTCTGGAGAAGCCTGGGAGTTTGGAGCCCCTGCAGGCCTTTGCTTGAGGGCAGTGTGGTCCGGGACACTGGTGGTTCTGGGGCTCGAGGGAGAGGGAGGGCTTCAGCTTTCTCTGAAGTTGACATTGCTCTTTAGCAGTTCAAATACTTGTTCTCAAAAATGTTTTTTTTTTTGTTAAAAAAAAAGTTTTTTTATAAATCGATGGGTATGTTTTCATAAACATTGTTTCTTATAAAGCGTGAAAAGGGAAGGATGCCCGAGTCAGTCATATTTATTTACATCTAGATGGACTCTCAAAAAAAGGAAGTAGGAAAAAAAAAAAAGAAAAAAAAAAAAAGATGGACCCTCAGCCTCTCTGCTGGGGGCTTCTCCACGTGGTCCCCTTGTGCAGGGCCACCAGGTGAACTTGGTCCACATTCTCACACTGAAGCACCAGGGGGGTTGAACTGTAACTGGCTAATCAGAGCCTATATTTTGTCCTAGTATCTTTCATGGTTGACCAGCCAACTGCCTTTTTGTTTTATTTTTAATTCTGTTGCTTCTATTAACACAAAAATAGAGAGAGATAGCTTCTGAAACCCATTTTATTGTGTAGATCCCCAAGGGAGAAGTTCTGCTGTAGAGAAAAATAGTAAGAAGGTGGCTTAGAAACAACCTTCTCCTCAGACAACTGTCTGGCTCTGACTAGGGCAAACGTCCAGGAAAAGCTGGAGAGGAATTTGCCAAAGATCTGCCCCATGACATTGCCTGTCCCGTGTCTTCACCATGAGAGTAGCCAAAGTTTCAAAGTGTTTCTCTCTTTAAAGAAAAAAACAAAACTCTGCAAAGTTTTGAAAGTGTGTTTAAGAATAGGTGTGATTTTAGAGTGGAACTGCCAACCCTGGCAATTGCCGTATTGCTCGTAGAAGATTCAATTCCTGGTGACGCCTCTGGAAGGCATTTGATATTCATCTCCATTTCTGTTTCCTTCATTTCCTTTTTGTTCTTTTGACAGGTTTACCCCTGTGGCTGGTGTCTAAGAAGTCAAGACACCTTGGTTTTTCTGTTAGAGTGAGCTGGGCAGCTGCAATCAGCATTATGCAAATTAGATACGGCCCATCTAGGGGCTCCTGGTTGGAGGCTAATGGAGTAGGGGGAGGGAAAGTTGTCACCCCAAAAGTAGGCCCCTCCCGTTGGCTTTGGCCAGGCCAGACACTTAACATCGTTTACATGGTTCTGCGTAATTATAAAGCTTATGTGTATAAAGCGAAGCTGTTTCTGTGAAACTGTATATTTTGTAAATAAATATATTGCTACTTTGAGGTTCATGTCTAGCTTCAGGTGTTTCTGTTGAAAGACTGTTCATCACCACCCCCAAACCATGATTAGTGAAGTGAAGACTTGGGAAGTCAGAGTCTGAGTTTGGTTTAGCAGGATGGAAAATGCTCACAGCCCTTAATATACTTTTCTAGTAAATTCTCCAGAAGCAAACGGCAGTAGGAATGACAGGAATAGCTTTCACAGTTTCTTCATCCCATTGTGCATTAGCTTAAATCCCAGTGAGTGGTTACCCTGCATTGTAAAAGCTGCCGCCTCCTCAGGTTCTGCAAGCGGGATTAGCATATCCCCCGCCCCCCGCCCCGGGTGCTCCTTCTGCCCTTTACATTTGGGGGTCCCAAGTGGCTGAGCCTGTTCTGTCAATCAGCTGTGTCTGCCTAACTAATCTGGTACCAGCTAGTGGTCAGCTAGTACTTCCTCCTGTGACGTTGGAGCTGCCAAAATGTGTGAATCAACACCTCTTAAAATCTTGAAAATAGTGGCCCAAGTGGGTGGTGAGCCTTGTCCAAGACTGTGGGTGGGTGTGAGGCTCCAAAGCAAGGAGGTGAAGGTGACGGGCTTCAGCGAACCGGGGTGAAACCTGCACCGGCCAGCCCAGTTGGGGGTGTTGGGCCTGAGTTGGGCCCAGAAGCACCCCTTGACGCGGGTCGCGGGCACTGCGCGAGATGCTGGCCGCGGAGCAGAGCCCGGCTCGCCTTCACTTGCCAGCCTCCTTGCTGGCCCCGCCCCTCCCCGCCCCTCCCCGCCCCTCCCGCAGGCCCCTCCTCTCCTACTGGCCGCGCCCCGTTCGCTCCACCTCCACTCGCCAGTCCCGCCCCGTCCCATGACCCCGCCCCTCCTAGTGTCCCTGCCCCTCCCTCAAGCCCCGCCGCCGCCATCTTTGTTAGGGGCAGTCGGGCCTGGTGTCTGGAGATGCCGAAGTCGTGCGCGGCCCGGCAGTGCTGCAACCGCTACAGCAATCGCAGGAAGCAGCTCACCTTCCACCGGTGAGGGGTGGGGGCGCCGGGGGGCGCGAGGGCTCGCCTCGCCCGGGCCGGAGGCCGCGGCCCCCGCCGGAGCCCCAGGCTTGGCGCGCGGGGGGTGGGGACGCCGGGGCCGCTGCCCGGTCCCTGGGAGGCCCGAGGGCGTGCGGCCAAGCCCTTCGCGGAGGGGCGGCGGCCCGGGGACCGGCGAGGTCCCAGCCCGGGAAGCCCGGCCCCGCCTCGGCCGCCTGGGCGCGCGGGGAGACGGTCGGAGAGGCTGAGTAACCTGCCCTCCGGCGCACAGCCTCCCGCCGGTCCGGGGAGCCGCGCGCGGGGGAGGCCGTGGCGGTCCTGGGGCGCGCTCAGCGCTGCGCCCTTGCGGTTACTTGGTGTGCGTCCCCTCCGCGGCCCGGGGACTGTATCTCGTTCTCAGATGCTGCCCGGAACGTAGTAGGTGTTCAGTATTTGCTGCGTGATGAGCGATGCTGACGTCTCTCAGGTGTGCGGTGCTCACATCTCCGGGCCTCATGCCGGGAAGGAAGGGTGGGGAGGAGGAATGAGTACGTTCCAGCGGGTGGGCGCGCGGGGCCGGGACCTAGGGCTCTGTGGGAGCCCCGGGAGGACGGCGGAGCTTTTGGAGTCAGTCCCTGCGCGCCCCGCATGCCGGACCGGCCGAGTGAACGGCCGCCTGCCCATCGGTCGAGTGTCGCACGCTTTCTTTTAGGTTCCAGCCACGGCGCCTTCCTCTGCCCTGTTTAGAGCGGGACTCCAAAGGGCTGCCGCTCTCCAGTCTCCACTTCCTCTCCTCCTATTAAGGGTTTTCTTTTTCGAAGTGAATGTGTCTCTTGAGATGTAACACACAGACGGAAAAGTGCACAAATCATGAGCACACAGCCCAACCAGTTTAACAAAGCGAACAGCCCGTGTGACTGCCGTGAATTTAGAACATCACAGCCCCCAGGAGACCCCGACCGCTCCCCCTTCCAGCCCCTCATCCTCCCAGTGCCCAAGGGTAAGGCGGACTGCTTTGGCCTGTCTGGAACCTCACTGAATGGAATCACAGGCGGTACTTTTTCCTGTGCTTTGCTTACATTGTGCCTGTGAGCCCTCCATGTTGCTGGCAGCAGCAGCTCATCCTTTTCATTGCTGCATAGTGTTTTAGGAAGGTGTTTACCAGAATTGACTTGTTCTATAGTTGAAGGGCATTTGGGTGCCTCTCTTCTTTGGCCATTACGGGCACATGGCTCTGCACATTGTTGCTGGGTCTTGCCTTCCAGCACCTGTATCCATAGGTGTCAGTCGGGTATGTACCTGGGGGTGGCGTTGCCTCTGGTTTTCTCCCGTTCCAGTCAGACTCTCACCCCCACCATTCCCACAAATGAGCTCTGTCGTGTCCCCAGTGGCCCTTACGATGCCCCGTGCAGTGGCGCATCCTCATTTGACTTGATCTCTCTGCAGCCTGTGACACAACTGACTGCTGACGCCTTGAGACCCCCTCCCACCTGGCTTCTAGGACACCTCTCGGCCTCCTTCTTTGTCACAGTGTCCCTTCTGAGTCCCCTTGGCTGGATCCTGCTCATTTCCAACACCAGACAGACGCTGGAGCACTTCAGGGCTCGGGCCATGCCCCTGCCTTGTCCCTGTCCATGCTCGTTCCCCAGGGTGCCCATCTCAGGCTCATGGCTCTGCCACCCTTACCTGGGCACGGGCCCACAGTGACATCTCCAGACACGCATGCCCACCTGCCACTCGTTCAGCACTCAGACATGTAAAATGCACCTCAAATTTAACATCTGACATAGAAAACCAAGCTGCTGACCCCCCAGAGCTGCCCCTCGCACTCCCCCACAGTCTTGGTACATGAAACTCCCTCCTCTGCTGCACGGCCCACAGGCAAACCTTACTGCCTGGTTTTCACAGTACATCCCAGATCTGCCTGCTCATCACCCCCTCCTGCTGACACCCTGATCCCAGCCACCTGGGGCCCTCCTACAACAGCCAAGGCGGACTCACCTGCCACCCTCTGCCAGAGCCTCTGGGAAAGCCCTCCTGCCCGAGGCGAGGCCCGCAACCCCCTCGCGCCTGCGGGGCCTTCGTGCTTGCTCCTCCTCCTGATGCCGCATGGCTCTCTGTCCCACTTCCTGCAGCCTCTGCTCCGATGTCACCTCTCAGGTGGCCTGCCCCACGTCCTACTCTTTCTTCCTGCACGGTCTGTGTCTGTCTGGTGGACCGGCTGTCTCCCTGTTCTAGAATGCAGGCTCCGTGAGGGCGGGGCTGTCTCTCCCACTCCTGCTTCCCCAGCACCGGAGCCGGAATGGAGGCCCACCTGGTGGCCTACCTGGCAGATGTGGCTCGGGGAGCAGGTTGCTTGGGCTCTTTGGCCACGTTTACGGTCTCAGGATGCCGCCTACAGCCGCGACGGCAAAGTAGATGTGGTTTAACAGAACGAGGCTACTGACGTTTCCAGGCTGTCCAGTAAAATGCCGTGTGGGGATGTGAAAGGCCCCTGGGACCCTGAAGTGCTGCTGCGTTCAGTGCCGCGAATCCCTCGCGCCTCCTTGCTGTGCCCCCAGGTTCCCGTTCAGCCGCCCGGAGCTGCTGAAGGAATGGGTGCTGAACATCGGCCGGGGCGACTTCGAGCCCAAGCAGCACACGGTCATCTGCTCCGAGCACTTCCGGCCCGAGTGCTTCAGCGCCTTTGGGAACCGCAAGAACCTGAAGCACAACGCGGTGCCCACGGTGTTCGCCTTCCAGGGCCCCCCACAGGTGCGCGCGGCCGCGGGGCCCCGGCGGTGGGTTGGGCGCAGGGCACAGGTGGCGTTTGCGGGGAGAGCAGAGGCCGAGGACTGCAGCCAGGGCAGTGCTGGCAGGCCTCGGCGTCTGGAGCCCAGCAGGCCCTGCCCTGCGCTTTAGGGAAGTCGCAATTTAAAGCTGGTTTGAAAATAAGTCGCGCTTCGCGGCAGATGCCGTGGAAGCAGCTGATGGCCGGGGGTGCCGAGAGCTCCGTCCTTCCGTGGGCTCGAGGGCGGCCGAGACCTTCCTGGCCGTGCCACACTCAGACCTCGTCCGCCTCTTGCTCGTTGCCAGCCCGGGCTCGGGGGCCTGTGGCCGAGGACCTGCCACCCGCCAGGTCCCCGTTAAGGTCCTCCCGTGGCTGCTCCGCGCCGGCTCGGAGCCCTGTCCGGGGCGCCGGAGGACGATGCAGGCGGAGCGCTGGTGGGGACGGGGACGCGGGGCAGAGGCTGGCGGTGGCAGGGGTTTGGGTGCACTCAGCGGCGGCGGCGGCGGCGGCTCAGGCTGGTCGGAGGGCGCCGGGGCCGGTTGGAGGGCGCCGGGGCCGGTTGGTGACGGGCGTGGACAGGTGGTAGGTTTCTGGGTGAGGCCCGTGGACAGGGACATGGCTTTGGAAGGTCCCCCTGTCTGGCAGCTGGTTCGGAGTTCACTGTGGCCTCGCAGGTGAGGGCAGTCACAGGGGCCTGAGCCAAAGGTGGGTGCTGCGATGAGAGGGGGATGGAGCGGGCCGACTCTGCAGCCCTGGTGGGCTGAGAGGGAGGTGGTCCGGGAGAGCAAGGCTCTGGGCCCCCGGGGACCGGGGGTCCCAGATTCCCTGAGGAAACAGTCCTGTGCACGTTGAGTTTGGCTTCCCGATGGGACGCGGAGGAGGACGTGTCTGGTGGGGCAGGATGTGCGGGTTTGGCTCAGGAGGGCTCACGGCAGGACAGTTGAAGCTCGAAGCTGTGAGGGGATCATAGCGAATCATAGTAAACCCTTGCCATACACCCAGTCTCAGAGGGAGGGCCCGAGCCGCGCGCCCACTGGAGCCGGGGAGGCAGAGTAGCGTAGAACACACACGAGGCCCGAAGGTACCGTGTTGGTTTGTTTTTATTGGGAACGAGAGGGAGGGAGCTGATGGGAACCCTGAGTTCTAGGGTGCAGGGAAAGGCAGGCGCGGCCGTCTGCCACTTGCCAGCAAACACGCCCGGAGCGCCCTGCCCTCGATCTTCCCTTTGCCCGGTCTCTTGGCCTCCCCCTCCCCAAGTCCAGGCTCCCAGTGCCTGTAGGAGCCCCCGCTGCCGTCCTTCCTGTCCTGCCCCTCGCTCTCTCTGGCACCTGTGAGCACCTGCCCCAGTGGAGGCTCCATGCGGGCCGGGCTCTGCTCCGCTGCTTTTATTGCCAACGTCCAGAACGTTGCCCGGCACCGAGTAGGTGCTTAATGCACGAGTTTTGGGTTTTTTCTTTTAAACATGGAAGGCCTTTCATTTTATATGCACATTGCCTTGTGGTAAGAACGCTTGACATGAGATCTGTTCTCTTAACACTTTGAAGTGCACAACAGTATCGTTGACTGTAGGCACAGGCGTCGCACCACGGGGCTCTAGGACTTACTCATTTTGCTGACCTGAAACTTATGTCCGCTGTTTAGGAACCCCACACCCCATCCCATTCAATCAGTGCGCTTACTGTCACGCATCTGTGGTAAACTGCTCGCCCTGAAGTCAGCGATTACAGGTTAACAGCTGGGGGGGCGTCGGTGGCCCTGCTCCTTGGCGCCTCCGGTGCCTAGGGGTGGGGAGAGTTGTTTCTGGTGCCCGCGGCCCCAGCTCAGCTCTGATGAGGTCTGGGGGCTGCAGGCTCTGAGCTGGATGTTTCCCACTATGTGGCTGCCACTCTGAGTCACCTACTGTGCACCTTGAAGAGTGCCAGGCCCTGGGGCAACACGTACAAATCAGACAGGTCCCTGGCTTCACCGGGCCTCTGACCCGAGATTAGGAACACCTTCGGAGAAGGAAGGGAGCCGGGGATGGTGAGAGGAGAGCTGGGCTGGGTTCAGGGCGCAGTTTACTTGAGCCTCAGCCGGCGGAGCGTGAGGACAAAGACGCACGAGGCCTGGCGCGGGCTCTCGGGGCGCGGACCTCCTGCCCGTACCCCGGGGCCCGTCTGCAGCAGCTCCGTGTCTTTTGCAGCTGGTGAGGGAGAACACAGACCCTGCCGGCCCGAGTGGAGATGCTGCCTCTGAGAAGGGAAAGGTGAGTCTGCCCTGCTGGTCACCGAGCGCTCGGACTGAGCCGCTGCACCTGCCCTCCAGGCTGGCCTGCTGGGTTTGGATTCTCTCGTTTCCTAGAAAAGGGAAAGCCAAAGCCTTCCGTGCCGCCTTCTTCCTGTTCAATATCAAGCAGTGGCAGCTGGTCACGTCTGGCTTCTGCTCCGTGTCTAAGGGTCTGACCCCAGGCCGTGGAGGAGGCTGGCTGTTCTGCAGGCGCCCCGGCTGCCCCCGGGTGGTGTGCGGGGACCACTGGCGGGACAGACAAGTAACAGCTGGGGAGGATCCGCTTCTGTGTCAGTCAGTGGCCTCCTCTGCCCTGTCGTTCCCAGGTCCTCCCTGAGACGGGGGCCGGGGAGGGTGGCCCAGGGAGGAAGGTGGACACGACGCTCGAAGCGCCGCAGCTGCCCCCGGACGGTGGAGGCCCCGGAGCACAGGTGAGGCCGGGCCAGGTGCGAAGGCAGCGCGTGGCTGGTCTCAGCTCGAGGGGGTTTGCTTCAAACAGAAGGAAGAAAACGTGCCTGAACCAGAGCACCACGACGTGTAGCCTGGATTCAGACCTCACCCGTGAACTTAGCTGCGACTGGGCAGCTCTGGGCTTCGGGAGGGCTTGGGGAAGTGCGTCCTGCCGCCCTGGCCGCTGCTTGTCTCTCACTGACCTCTGTCCTCAGGTCCCGCTACACAGACCGGAAGCCACTGGGGTCCCTGGTCAGCCGGCCAGCCCCACGCAGCCGTCCGATCACAGCTACGCCCTTTTGGACTTAGACGCTCTGAAGAAAAAACTCTTCCTGACGCTAAAGGAAAATGAAAAGCTCCGCAGGCGCCTGAAGGCCCAGAGGCTGGTGATGAGGAAGATGTCCAGTCGCCTGCGTGCCTGCGGCGTGGGGCAGCCGGGACTCCAGGCCAGGCTGTGGCCGGGGCAGCAGAGCTGAGCCCGCCAGATGGGCCTTCTCCGCGGAGCGGCCGGGAGGAGGGGCAGTGGTCTCAGGGGCTCTGGCCGTGGGCGGACCTTTCAGTCCTGCCCTGACATTCGCCGGGTTCCACCTATTGTGAACTGTAGTGGCCTCAGGCTGGGAGGGGCGGGGCCGTGAGCACAAGCTGGGCGAGCATCCTTGGAACCAACAGCCTGAGCAGCCATCTTGGGCCAGTGTGGCTGACCCTCCCCAAAGGGGAGGAAACGCGTTTCCTTGAGGGGCAGCTGGGCCCAGGGGGGCCGTAGGGCGCTGGCACTCTCCAAGGCAGCGAGTGGCCCCCTGTCGCCTGGACGGCCGGCTCTCTAAGTGGCTGAGGCTGGCTTCTGTCCTGGGAGCGCCTCCCTGCCCGGCCAGGTGTGAGTGAGCAACGTAATAAAGTGTCTTCCTACATCGCGCTGCGCGTTTCCTCCTTTATTTAAGAACAAGGGAGCGCTGGCTTGAGGTTCCCTCTCCTGCCGTGCCTGGCTGCTTCTGACACTGCCTGCCTGTTTCCTGTTGAAGAGCCAGCAGGGCGTGACCAGCTCTGACTACCAAAAAAAAGGTGCCTTTAAAGAAAACAGGAATCCTGGCCTATGTGATCTCCTAACTTGGACTCTGTTTCTCAGGCAAATGTGTGACACAGAAAACTGATCCCCGTGGTTCAAACCATGGTTTGAACGTAGGCATAAAGGGCGGCACGAGGCTTGTGAGGAGGGGGCACATCCCTCATTTCGCTCACTCCTGACGCGAACACAGACGCTCCGAAACACTGCCCCTGGCTTTCAGGAAAGGTTTATTGTGGTAAGAGAGTGTCCCCTGTACAGTGACCCGCCCGCCGGGCAGGGACACAGGCTGCGGCCGAGGTCGCACTCCGCTAACGCGACAGTTATTGCATGATGTACATTCAGAGCGGCAGCTCGCAGGAAACCTTTTTCAAGTGGAGATAGGTAAATAGTACAGAACTGGACAACCTGAACTGAGTTTTAAAAGTGGAGGAAGGGGGTTATGAGTGATTTCTCCGGTACCAACGTCAGGAGTGAAGCCTGATTTTGACAGTAGCTGCGGAGAGGCTGTCAGAACCACCACCAGCCAGGGCTCTGCTCCTCCGGTAACTGTTCACAGGCCAGGCTGTGCAGGAGGCTCCTGGTCCTGAAATGTTATGCATCCACAAAAGAGGCAAGTGAAGGAGGGGGGTCCTGGGAGCAGACACCCAAAAAGGGGTCCCGGTGAGGAAGAGCTGGACTGGCCAGGCGTGGGAGCAGCTGCGCCGCCTCCTGGCGGCGAGCAGGAGCGGCGCCCGCCGGAGCCCTGCGTCCCCTTCTCCTGAACCCCGCGCTCTAGTGGGGCTGAGCTGTGTGGGGCGGGGCGGGAGGCATCGCGTTTTCCCGCGAGGACACGGGTGGCTCCTGGGACCCGGAGTTCCACCCTCTGTCCCAAGCCAGGTGCCAGTGGAATGGCTTCAGTTCTGGGAGGGGAAAAAAAGAGACTAATTTCCAAAATCATTTGTTCTCAGATAAAAAGCAGATTTATAAACCCACACAATCCTCTCCAGATTCACTTAGTGATATTTCAGCAGGAAAAGGGGGTTCTCAGGAAGCTGACCGAACAGGTGCTCACTTGATTTGGAGATTCTGCTCGTGGGGACTCCTTCCTTCCATTCCGTTTTCCACGTTCAGTGTGGATTTCAGGAAAAGTAGTTCACAGTCCTATGCGTGAGGGCGAGGTGTTCATAAGTACCTCACGGCAGACCAAGAGCTACTGGGGGGTTGCAGCCGGCACACGTGCTGAGGAACCTGGGGAGGGACCTGGAGGCTCCAGGGGCCCAGGGCCCTTCCTGGCAGGACATGATCCTTGGGAACAGACACGGGCCGTGCTGTGGTTCCGGTCCAGGTGGGGCTGCCTCAGTCCTACCGACAGCACCCGGAAAGCGGGGTGCCTGCGGGTCCCTTCACATAATTGATACAGTGCCACCTTCTACAGAGATACAAAATAAACACATCTGACGTCTGGAGTTTTTTCCTGTTTTCAAATTTGTAGACTCCCAGGGAAAGGTTTTTTTGTAGCCTCGTTTAAATCTGGTTTCTCAAGCAGTTTATCCATCGGTATCAATTCTGTGAGCTGTAAAAGAAAAGACAAACTCAGGGCGTCCGAAGGCAACTGCTTCCACGCCTTCTTTCCACTTCGGGGGTTTGGCCATCACCAGACCAGAGGCTGCCGGCCTGCAGCTGAGCGGAGTACAAGCTGCTGACAATCGCCTGGTTCAGCACGCAAACGAGCAGCTGCGTCTGCTTCCCACGCAGCCGCCAGAGCTGCAGTTTCCAAGCACAGAGCTCACTCTAATTCCACCTGGGAGAGGGCTGACCCCTCCCTCGGGGCGTCGCTTCCCGGCTCTGAGCAGGTCGCGAGGCCCAAGCCTGCTGCTCCCCGGCAGAGGACAGGGGGAAGGCGCTTGTCGCCCCTCACTCGGAGCCCCCCGAGGGCCTCCCGAGGCCCGGGCACAGGGCGGGTGACGGCCAGGGGCAGCTACTCACACTGCTTTGGTATCCGGAGCGTCTCGCCGTCGAGCGCCATCACCTGATGCAGGACACCTCGGAACTGGTAAAGCACTTTCAGGTTCTTCTCTTCGCCCACACACGGGTCATAGAACCCAGGCAGCCCGGCCTGTAACGAGCAGACAGAGCAGACAGATTCTCACTCGAGGCGGTGGTTTAAAGCCCAGCAGCGCTGCCGTCTGCCGCCAGCTGGAGGAGCAGCGTGGAAGGGCCTGGACTTGCCCTCGGGAGCGGCCCACAGAAGATGCCAACTTGGGAGCTTGAGGAAAAGAAATGAGAATTTCAAAAAGCTGCCTGTTGGGCTTCCCTGGTGGCGCAGTGGTTGAGAGTCCACCTGCCGATGCAGGGGACTCGGGTTCGTGCCCTGGTCCGGGAAGATCCCACATGCCGCGGAGCGGCTGGGCCCGTGAGCCATGGCCGCTGAGCCTGCGCGTCCGGAGCCTGTGCTCTGCGGCGGGAGAGGCCACAACGGTGAGAGGCCCGCGTACCGCAAAAAAAAAAAAAAAAAAAAAAAAAAAAAGCTGCCTGTTGAGTCCTAGACGTCGCCCTCCCAATAGGCCCCTTCTGCCACACTAACGGCACCTCTGTCTTCACAGAAGCCCCGCCGAGGTGGGGGGGCTAGCAGCCTGTTCAGGGAACGAGGGCTCTTTGGCCTGAGCTCCTCTGCGCTGTAACTCGCCTCCATCACCCACGCCCCGGGCCCCACCGCGAGCCTCGAACGTGCTACGGGCGACCTCACGCTCCTTCTGGAACGAGGCAAGGCATAAGCAGAGTGTGTGCTCCTGGGGGCAGGAGGTATGCTTTGCTTGCTGGTGTACCTGGCGCACGGTAGGGGCTCAATGATACCTGGCAACGAACAGATGAACAGATGGAAGTCAAAGGCTCCAGTGTGGCTGTAACTTGGGTGCTGGGCAGCACCCGGCAGTGAGTGTGGCAGCACGCGAGGTTCTGCTGCAGTGAAACGGCCCCTTTGAGGGGCTGCCGTCCGTCCCTCTTCCCCAGACGCCCTTCCTGCCTGAACCCCGGGGCCCCGAGCGCCCACCTTGGAGGCCTCCGTGAGGATGAGCTTGGAGTCCTTCACCAGGCACTGCAGGGGCACAGTCACATCAATCACCTTCACCTTCTCGCTCTTCTTGCTCTTGTCGTTGACAAATTTCCCGTACCAGGCGTTGACGATGATGAGCCCTGAGGACGGGCCCGGTCAGGGGGGGCGGCCGTGGCGGGCGGCCCCTGTGCGGCCGGGCTGCAGGGACCACACGCTCCTGTGAGACCCCAGCGCCCACCCCGTCCCCGAAGAGGCCAGGCCTCCTTACCCATTCTGGACTCTTCGGCCTCGATTATTCTTCGGACAGATTCCTGCATCAGCTGAACCTGCAAAGAACAAGGATGCCACCCTCAGGGCCTCCCTGGGCTCCACCTCTGTTGAGAGCCACGGCTGCGTGCCCAGTGCCTGCCCCATCCACTGTCCGTTTCTCCTGGACATCACTGCTATCATAGGTCATGGAAAAACAATTCACTCAAAGGGAAGGAAGAGGACAATCCCCGCCACTTAAAAAAACCCTCTTACGGGACTTCCCTGGTGGGGCAGTGGTGAAGAACCCGCCTGCCAATGCAGGCGACACGGGTTCCAGCCCTGGTCCGGGAAGATCCCACACGCCACGGAGCAACTAAGCCCGTGTGCCACAACTACTGAAGCCCGTGCACCACAACTACTGAGCCCGCAAGCCACAACTACTGAAGCCTGCGTGCCCAGAGCCCGTGCTCTGCAACAAGAGAAGCCACGGCAATGAGAAGCTCGTGCACCACAACGAAGAGCAGCCCTCGCTCTCTGCAACTAGAGAGAGCCGGCGTGCAGCAACCAAGACCCAATGCAGCCAAAAAAAAAGACTAAATGACCAAGGAAGTTGTTGGGGAAGAAAAGCCTGAGACCTTTGGCCCCTGAGACCAGCATACAGGGTGTGAAGCACTTCCCCCCACAGCCCTGGCTTAAGAAGCATGGGCTTGAAAAGAGCGGCCTGTGCCCTGCACGACAGGCAGAACAGTCCCAGAAGCCACGGAGCAAAGGACCTGCAGGGTGATGGTGATGCAGCACTTACAGCAGCTTCTGCCTCTTGTTTCTTCTGCAGGATGTCGGTGGCTGTGCTTTCCCTTTGCTTCTCCAGCTCCCTAATGCGAGAAAAAGAAGCCGCACGCGAGGAGCGCGGCGTTAGCGGCAGGGAGACAACAGGGCCCCTGGCTCGGCCTGCGCCTGCAAACAGCCTGTGATCTTACTGAGCTCCCCGTTCTAGAACTTCAAACAGTATTTCCAAGACGAGCTCAAGTAAATCTGTTCATCCCAGACCTGTGTGGCTTCCCTGTTGTCCCCAGACGGCTCTCCCCGACCTCCTCCGCAGAGCACATGGGAAACCCAGCACTGTGGGAGGAGGGCTCCACACGGCAAGAATCACAGGAAAGGGGTCAGCAGAGAAGGTGAGAATCACAGGAGATGCCACCAACCTGGCATCATCACATGACCCTTTTGACAGGGACACTGCATACTACCTTAGACACATCCATGTACTTTGCCAGGGCAGCACACGCCTGTCCCATCAGACTTGACCCAGCACATTCTCTGCTCCAAGCCTGAAGTCTCCTGAGGCATTAGAACCCTGAGCTCTAATGAGTCAAAGGCTAGAGGGGCCCCAAGGGGAGAGTCATGCCTTTCTCCCAGATTCTCTAAGCTCAACGAGTTATTAAATTAGATCATTATATAGTAACAAATCTAAACCACCTCTCAGATTTAATGTTATGCTAATGGCTTATCTATAAGAAACTGCAAAATAAATTATATCTCGATGACTTCTAAGACTATAGTTAACGCATGCCTTGTATGTAAGAACTCAGAACCCAATCCTCCTGAATTCAGTGCCAGGAAAAGAAATGGTTAGAATGAGAAAAAGGAAAACTTGTCATTTCTGTGGTCATGGTTTATAGTCCCAACAGTTTTGTAAACTAACTCTAATTCTTTCTGAAAGTAGGAAATGTGGGTTAACAGTAGTACTACTATGAACTAACGACAAGAACTAGTTAACATTTACTGAGGACGTGTTGCGGACCAGACACCGTGGTAATAAGCACCGTACACGGACCAGCGCGTGTGTTCCCCGAACAGCCCTGCGGGGTAGCTTCTGCCACCTCCACGTTACAGACGAGGAAGCCGAGCACAGTGCGGTTCAGTGGTGTCCCCGCCACGTGCTGTGAACTCACTTCTCCTTCTGAGCCCTGAGGTAGGGTCTGATGACCAGGCGGTGCAGAGCGAAGTAGAGCACGAGGGGCCCCACGGTGGCATAGAACACGGCGCTGGGGAGCAGCTGGTCCGTCAGGTGAATGGGGAAGAAGTAGGTCTGACTGGCCCTGTTTAACCTGAAAACAGAACAAAGCCGAACACCCACATGAGCCAGGTTCCCAGGGAAGGGAATGGGGTCTCAGCCCCAGGAAGAGGACCTCTCAATACACGGGACTCCAGGAGGAGGAGGAGAGCCTGATGCTTCAAAGTCCACTCCCGCGTGGTCCCCTGTCCCAAGGTTTAGCCGCTGGATCTGACGTAAGTGACGGAAGAAAGGTCTCACTACTTGCTGACCACAAGCAACAGACTAACGCCCGACCAAAGTAACCGTGGCCTGAGGAGACAGGAGTGGCCGCTCCTCCAGGGGTCCTTCCTGCTTTCGGTGATGGCCGAGTAGTTCCTACTGGGCCAATCATCCCACAGACATCAACTGTAAACTCTGGATCACACATAACAAACACCTTCAGGGACTGGATAGCAATCAAGGGCAGAAGAACTGAACGGCACTGGTGAATTTCCTGATATTTTTTTAAAAACAGCTTTTAGCCTGAGGGCAATTCTCAGTCTGTACCATATGGATGATTAAAACTGGAAAGAAATCTGCAGTCCTATTGGACTGAAGAACCAGACCTCAGAGTTTGGGGCAACCATTGCAGCTGGGAAGAGGGGGTCCCCCAAAAGGAAAGTCCCAGGTGGGGAGTCCCAGGTTCTGTGTATAAATGCGCCACAGGTCTCCAGCTGAGCCCTGGTCTACCAGTGGCCGCCACACAGGTGAGTCCGAGTTTGCAGTCTGACTTCAGTCAAGTTAACGACCTTCTAAAAGGAAAAAAAGACAATGCTTTTTGGAAAAACATAACAGAAAATAGAATTTCTACAATATACTGTTTGCAATACCCAGAATACAATACCGACTACTCTATGTAACCAAATACAACGAGAGAAAAAGAAAACGAACAGAGACCGACCCCAGATGACCCAGATGTTGGAACCAGCAGATAGGATTTTAAAGCAACTATTTTAACTCTTCTCGAAGACATAAAGTATTCACTGATGATTTAACAGCAGACTGGATATGAGAGAAGAGTCAGTGAATTTATAGATTAATATAAACGATCCAATATGAAGAACAAAGAGAAAAAGGACTGACAGCAAATGGGCAGAGCCTCGGAAACGTGTGAGGCGACATCCAGAGGTTTAGCACACGAGTAATTAGGGCCCCAGAGAGGGGAGGATGGGGCAGATGTTCAATATTAAATATTTAAAGAATTAAGTGGCCTAAAAGGTGCAAATTTGATAATTTTACACAAATACATACATAGATTTACAGATGCAAGAAATTTAGCAAACCCCAAGCAGCATAAATACAACAAAACCACATGTAGGTCAGCAGTCAAAGTGCTGAGAAACAAAAGTGAAAAAGTTGAGTGGCTAGGAAAAAACCAAAAAAACCACACACATTACATGCAGGGTATGTTTCAAATGACCAACAACTTGTCAGGAACAAAGGGAGCCAGAAGACAGCAGAACACCTTGAGAGTACTGAGACAGAACTCTGTTAACCCTGAATTCTATACCCAGGGATGGGACACTTCAATAATAATGAAAGCAACTCCAGAACTGATAGACACTCAAAACTAAAACGAGAAATCAAACAACCCAATAATAAAACAGACAAAAGATGTGAATAGAGATGTCACTAAAAAAAAAGATATGGATGTCAAATAAGCACATGAAAAGACGCTCAGTTTCTTAGATATGAGGGAAATGCAAATCAAGACCACAATGATCTGCTAAAACACCCGACACTAAAAAAAAACGACCCTACCAAGGGCTGGGGAGGATGTGAAGCAACGAATTCTCGGAGCTGCTGGTGGGAAAGTGAGATGAAGCCGCTACTCTGGAACACAGCTTGGTGCTTTCTTATAAAGATCATGAATCAATGAAATAGAAAACAGATAAACAGGGGCTTCCCTGGCGGCACAGTGGTGGAGAATCCACATGCCAATGCAGGTGACACGGGTTAGAGCCCTGGTCTGGGAAGATCCCACACGCCGCGGAGCAAGTAAGCCCGTGTGCCACAGCTACGGAGCCTGCGCGCCACAACTACTGAGCCCACGTGCCACAACTACTGAAGCCTACGAACCTAGAGCCCGTGCTCTGCAACAAGAGAAGCCACCGCAATGAGAAGCCTGCACACCGCAATGAAGAGGAGCCCCCGCTCGCCGTGACTATGGAAAGCCTGTGCAGCAACGAAGACCCAAATAAATAAATCATTTATTTATTTAAAAAAAGAAAACAGATGATAAACAGAGAAAATGAAAGAAACCAAAAGCTGGTTCTTTGACACGTGAAGTGCCTTAGCTAGACTGATTAAGAAAAATGTAGAAAGAACACAAATTAGCAACATTAGGAATGAAGAGACATCATCTATAACTACTGACATCAAAAGGATAAGGGGGTATTAAGAGCAACTTCATGCTAACAAATTTGACACAGATGAAATGGACAAATCCCTTGAAAAACACAAATTAACAACACTGACATAGGATGAAACAGAGAGAGTAAATCCTACCAGTTCTCATCACAAGGAAAAAAAATTGTTTTTTCTATTTAATTCTGTATCTATATGAGATGGTAGATGTTCACTAAACGTAATGTGATAATCATTTCATGATGTATGTAAGTCAAATCATTATACTGTGCACCTTAAATTTATATAATGCTGTATTGTCAGTTATATCTCAATAAACTGGAAGAAAAAAAAGATGAAACAGAAAATCAGAAGAGCCCTATATTTATAAAATAAATTGAATTCATTATCAAAAATACTCCTACAAAGAAAATTCAGGCTCAGTTGATTTCACTGGTAAATTCTATGAAACATAGGGAAAAAAAAATACCATTCTTACACAAATTCTTTCAGAAAATAGAGGAGGGAACAACTCCTAACTCATTTTATCAGGCTGGCATAACTCAGTCCAAAACCTGACAAATATATGATAAAAAGAAAATTATAATCAGCATCCCTTAAAAATATAGATTCAAAAATTCTTAGTAAGAGAACAGCAAATCAAATCAAGCAATATATAAAAAGTATTATATGTCATGATCCAGTGGAATTTTCCTCCACAGTTTTCCTGTAAGGTTGGTTGAACGTTCGGCAATTACCGTGATTCATCAAATAAACAGAACATAAAAGTTAGCAATTGCTGACCTGAGGTGCCTTCTAGTAAAACTTTGGTTTATTTACCAATACAATTTGGACAATTCAGCCTGTTGGTAACAGGAAACCTGACTGAAGTGAAAATGTTTCTTTCCAAAGAGGCAGGGTGGCATCCTTGGGATAAGAATTCAATTCAGATCATGTCACGTAACATCTGCAGTGGAGGAGTGTTTAAGGCAGATACAGAGTCGCAGAGAACTGTGCCTCGTCGGTGGTCCCGACGTGGGGGTGGGGAGGAGAAGGGACTGGGACGCAGGGGACCAGACGGCTCCCTGCGCCCTTCATTAAATCTCGGGCGTCCTCAAATCTCATCTGAGAGGAGAGGTGCCTGATGTCAGCTCTGGCCTCGGCTCCGCGGCTGAGACGTGGTCTGCTTCCTCTCGCTCACCGAGTCCCTCTTCAGTGCCAGGCTGTGTTCCAGGTAGCAGGAGTACAGAGAATAATAACTAAACGGACTAAGTTAAAGCGCTTCTGATGAGGGGCAGCGGGGGATGGATGGCCTGTCTGGGGTGAGGTGAGGGCCGCTAAGTTTTCACAGGGCGATGAGGGCGATCGGGTGACACGCGCAGAGACCGGAGGGCACCGAAGGAACGAGCCACGTGGTTACCGGGGACTGAGGAACGGCAGATGCTAAGCCCAGAAGCAGAAGCAGAAGCAGAAGCAGAAGCAGGCTCGGCGTGGTCCCGGGGCAGCCAGTGTGGCTGGAGTGGGGTGACCAGGGGGCAGAGAGGACAGTGAGAGGCCAGATCGCAGAGGGTCCTGAGGACTCTGGCTTTTGCCCTGAGTCGAGGGAGTCGCTGAGGGCTTTAAGCAGAAGGCTGACATACACTGGCTTAGATTTTAAAGGACTGTCTGTGTGGAGAAAAGTGTCCCAAGGGTGAAGGAGATCGGTCAGGAGGACACTAGTAATTCCACAAGACGGTGGCCGCAGAGGTTGTGAGAATGGTCAGATTGAGGATGTGCTTTCAGACGAGAGCCAAGAGGATTCCGAGATACACTCAGTTCGGAGTGTGGGGAAAGGGTGGTGAAGGTGAGCTCCAGGGTTCTGGACAGAACCCATGGAAAGATGGAGCACTGAGCACTGAGATGGGGAGACTCCAGACGCGGCAGGCTTTGAAGGGCACATGTGACCGAGGGCAGGGGGAGGACCGGGGCTGCAGATGTGACATGGGGATGCTGTGAGGTATCTGAGGAGAGATTTGGGAAAGGACGAGGGATCTATGAGCTGGAAGCCTGTGGGGAGCGCCAAGCTGGAGCTAGAACTGTGAGCGTCCCCGGAGCCCGATGCTACTGAAGCCAGGATGCCAGATCAGACCGCCGGGGGGTAAGTCTAGGCCGACCAGGGCCCGACAGTGGGGCCTCCGCTTAGAGGCAACCAGCCAGTCAGGTGAAGCCAGAGGCAGCTCGGCGAGGCCGGCAGGCGGGGGAGACAGGGTCCGTGTGCAGGCGGGAAGGATCTGGTAGAGAGAACCCGAAGCTGCTGCGCCGGTGACCACGCAGTACACGTCACACTGTGAGGGCCACAGCCGGGTGGGAGAGCGGGCGTGCGGGGCCCGCACCTGGGCCATCGGGGAGGCAGAGGGTGGTAAGAGACAGGCGGGGCGGAAGACGGGCCGGGGGGCACAGGGAGGTTCTCTGAGGCAGAGACTCAGACCTCACTGAGCGAACGTCGGGCTTCTGGACTCCTTGACATTTGCTTACACACCCAGACAGAAGCAACCGCATCTCTAAGAACAGAATCACAAAGCAAAGTCTCCTCCTTCCTTAATGTAGGTAAAGCCCAGGTGAGTTACAAGGTGCCAGATAATCCCTGGCCAGAAAGATGAGTTCAACATACTTGACTTTGAGAGAAACTCCCTGCGGGACTCCAACGCTGACAGCTGCACCTAAAACGCTGTGCCTGGAGATCTTCCTCTCTGCTCCGTACTCCACCACCGTCCCGAAGAAGCCTGCCCTGCAGGAGCAGACCGCAGTGAGCGAGCAAGGGCCCCTCCGCTTCTGATCCCTCCTGGGTCCCTCCCAGTCACCACGGGCAACTGCCACTCGGGCCAGAGGCCGGGGCCCCTACCCCCAATTCTCTCTTGCCCTGCCAACCACCCACAGGGAGGACGTTCACCACTGACCCCTGGTCAATGAACAGAAGAGTCACGACACCGGACCCTGGGCGCGACCGCAGGCAGCTTACAGCAACCAGCGCCACTGCCAGAAACCCCTACACAGATCAAGCGTGCTCCCGCGTCAGCCCGGCCAGGACTCACTTAAGGGATCCTTTCACGCGAGTCTGATCGTCATCCTGGAATTTGTGCTGATAGCTGATCAGCGCGAAGGAGTGAGGGATTCCAAGCTGGGGAGACACAGAGGGAAGAAAGAAGGCAGTTGAGACTGAAGTAAGCAGGGTCGCCCTGTCCCACAAAGTGTGTGAAAATTTGCCAGTAGCCAATGTTTAAAAACTGGGAGATTTCAAATAAAAACCATTTTCTGACTTCCCATGAAAAACAGAAACTCCTGCACACCGAGCCAGCGCTCTCACAAGGGTAGCGGCTGCCCGCCAAAGGGCGGCTGCTGACTCCCCGCGCTCCTGCCCGGCCACCGTGGCCCCTGCGTGCACGACTCTGCTGGGGCGCCACTTACTGACCACGGCTCTCTCCCACCCCGATTCTGTGGGCTTCTCTCACCAGAAAGGTGAAAAAGGCCTTTTGCTTTAGGGCAGTTGGAACACAGCTCCCGTGGGGGCCTGAGAGCAACAGTGTTCAACTCCTGAGTGTGGGTGGACAGAACTCGCCCTTTGGCCATGTGGGCGCTGGATTTGGGTGTGAGCAGGGGGAGGGCGGTCAGGGGCCCACAGAGGGGCTGGAGGAGGGTCCCCCTGGAGCTGTCCTCACCTGCAGGGCCACGGTGAAGTGGCTGGTTTTGGTGTCCCGGACGATGCTGGTGTTCATGGCCGACTGGATGCCCCAGCGCCACTGCAGGTAGCCCACCGTGTTCTTGTCCAGGTTCCGGGCCAGGACAGTGGTGAGGCCAGGCCGGATGCCACGGGATGAAAACTGCAGGGCACAGTTTGTCGTCACAAAGCTGGGGGGGACACACAGAGAGAAAGGGTCCTGGATGACAGTGGCCACAGCCGTGCTAGGCCCCGTCCTCTCCGCCAGCCCACACCCTGCTCGCCATCACTCCCACGGCTCCCCGCCCGCGATCCAGGGAATCTCTCCAGTTACCCACCCGCCAAATGGCACTCCCCACCCCCATCCCATTCCAACTTCAGCTACAGCCAAAGAGGCACCTGCATGTCTGCGCTCCTAAACCAGCAGATCCAATCCTGTCGCAAGTCAGAGCCACCTGCGGAGGTTCCCAAGCTTGGCTGCACGCTGGACTCACCTGGTGAATCTGAAAACACCGATGGTCGGCTCCTGCCCCCAGGTGTGCTGATTTATAGACCTGGTGTGGGAAAAGCTAGCCAGGTGACGCAAACGTGCAGCCAGTCTTGAGAAGCCCTTCTCCAGGGCCCACCCCAGACCAATGAAGTCATTCTTTTTGGGTGGGGGCCCAGGCATCAGTGCAGTTTTCAAAGCTGCCCTTCCATCCTGATGTGCACCCAGGGCTGCAAAGTATTGACCGAAAGCTACTTGAGAAGCTAGCAAACCATCCCCCAAAAGGTCTCTGAAGTTGATTTCCGAGGGAGTCAGCCCCATCTTCTGGATAAAAAGGGGTATTTCACTTCAACAGCAAAGGAACTCACAGCACTTCACTCAAGCCGCTCAAAGACGAGCAAGCAGCTTGCCTCCAGCGAACAGCCGTCATACACTAGATGCCTGTTTCCTTCCTATGCTCTGGAGGCCTCGCTTGTGCCCCTAAAATAATAATACACGTGGTAACTCTGATGACATTTGCTCCTGTGCTCACAGACCTCTTCCCAAGGCCACACGAATGAGGAATCAACTCCTTGCTCTGCAAAGGCCCCCAACCCAACTTTGCCCCCTTTATCTGACACTCCAGCCACACCGGACAGCAGCCACATTCTTCCCCTCTAGCCACACTTGGGTCATTCGGGGGAGGCAAGCAGGGAGAGGAGAGATAAAAGTCACCCTGTGACTTTTAAAGCAATCAAAACATAAACAATGAGATCTCTGTTTAATCAAAGTAATACGATTTCGTATTTTTCTGGAGCGTGTCCTAGAGAGAGAGAGACAGAGAGAGAGAGACAGAGAGACAGAGACAGACAGAGACAGACAGAGAGACAGACTCTGGGGCCAGAGCAGCAAGTCAGGCACTGCCCTGGGAGACGGAGAACTTCCCACCGGCCGCCTGCCTTTCTCCAGGCTCACCCACACCCACCAACTAATAACCTTCTCGTCACCAGTTTGGACTTGAAAGTAACTTGACCCAGGGACTAGGGCACCTGGAGGAGGAGACACTGTACATTAACAAGCTGGCACCCTTTTTTATAAATCTGCATTCTCAAGTCTGATAAGCCGGGTACTACGATGAAATTCAATCTCCAGACCTGCAAAAGCTGATGACCAGCCACACCTAGACTCGGGTGACCACTTAATGGATAGACACTTTGAGGCTCAACCAGAACGAAACAGCCCACAGATTTTCCTCAGCGAGTGCCTCCTAAATGTGTCTAGTCTTCAGAATGACCTGGGGTGCTTGACAGAACTATGGATTCCAGGCCCCCATCTCAGAGGACCTGAGAGAGGTCTGGGGGTGGGGGCAGGAACCTGTGCTTTCCGTCAGCAGCATCGGAGGAGATGATCCCAAGCAGACAAGCTTAGGACAATGCTGACACGTACATATACTGCCCACTTCGAGTTCTGGTTAAAAGCCTTACCCCTTGCCCCTCTCCCAGACCTGCCAGGTCCGAGTCCCAGAGCTGAGGCCCGAGAAGCCGCGTTCTAACCGGCATGTGGGTGAGCCCCGTGCTGGGGTGTCTGGTGTGCCCCTCGCTCTCTGCCTGGAAGCCCCGCTCTCGGCGCTCTGCTCGGGCTGTGCTCATCTGTACCCGTCGAGAAGCCACAGCTTCTCTCTCACGACACTTCTTACTCTGCGTGGGACGGCCCTGCACGCTGGCCTTTACCAGTCTTGCCCTGCAGGCATGCAGACGCACATGGAGCTGGAGGCGAAACACCTTTCTTCGCAAACGTGTGCTCTGTTCCAGAGTTCCTTTAGCTGCATTTTATCCCCCAGAGAAAAGAGTTGTTTATCTTCCACCCAATTCTTTTATCTGAGCTCAGTGGGGAATAAGGACACCTCTGTTTTCTATATATATATATATTTTTTGCGGTACGCGGGCCTCTCACTGCTGTGGCCTCTCCCGTTGTGGAGCACAAGCTCCGGACGCGCAGGCTCAGCGGCCATGGCTCACGGGCCCAGCCGCTCCGCGGCATGTGGGATCTTCCCGGACCGGGGCACGAACCCGTGATCCCTGCATTGGCAGGCGGACTCTCAACCACTGCGCCACCAGGGAAGCCCTCACCTCTGTTTTCTAGAAGGGACAGTCCTTCAGCACTGCCAAAGCAAAGACGAAGGAGAGCAGAGGTGGTGGGGTTTACAGCTCTGGCATAACACGAATGTGCCTAATAATCAGGCTGCCTCACTGCTTACTAAAGCCCCTCTCGAACCTAAAACGCATTCTCTGTGACAAAGAAATGAGCCGCAACCCATAAGTATTTCAGACCCTGACCCACTTCCCTATGAAGTGCTTCCCCTCCAGTGTATCATGGTCTTCACAGCCCACAGTGACCAGGCAGGGCAGGAGCCTGGCCCTGGGCTGGGACGAGAAGCAGACCTCCCTCACCCCCGACCCAGTGCTCTCTGCAACGAGCACAGGGCCTAGGCCCCACGCCAGCTGCAGGGTCTGCCCTCAGTGACCTTGCAGGACAGACGACGTAACTGCAGATGACTCTGACAAAAAGAATACACAGGTTCTGGTCTCCTAAATCCACAAGGACCACCAAAGGGCATTTATCTCTTTATATTTACCATCTTGGTGTGAGATTACGGAACAACTTTAGGCCAAATAAAGGTCCCTGCAGGTCCCCGGCTCCAAATTCTAACTGTTCAAAAAAGAAAAAGAAAAAGAATTAATGGTGTTTTATCTCACAGCACAGTAAGCTCCTCTGGTTATAATTCCCTCATTTAATTCAATGCCATCGGCCCTCAGGGCTCTAAAAGTAGGGGTGGAAGAGTCTTAATATTTCATCTTAACCTTTGCCAAAGGGAGATTACTGTCTCCACAGACCCAAGGAGGCCTGAGCCCCTCCAAAGAGAGCGCTGCTGGCCCCGGGTCCCTGTCTCCCTAGCTCAGGCCATCCACACGGTGCCCGCTGCAGTCAAGGGTGGCCGCCCTCGTGCTGCACAGGCGCACTTCCACCTGCTCCGCTGCACCGCCTGCAGGTCCCACAGGTGAGCGGCGATGGCTCTCAGGGGGCTGATGTTAAACCCACCAGCAGTCCTGCACTCGCAGTCGTGAAGTCCAGCCGCTTTGGCTGCCTCATTACTATTTTGGGTGACTTTCAAGGCAACTCTTCAATGTTAATTTGATGCAGTTCAATTTGCTTGGCAGAACTGGCTGCTTAATGACTGCCAAGCAGTGGACCAGAGCTCCGAGATGGAGGCACCGGCCTTCTGCACTGTGCAGGAGAAGGGAACAGCCTACAGGTTTTTGCTTAAGGGAACAGAGATGCTGAGTTTCTAGACGTGGGATTTCTGGAGGTTGGCATCAGGGGGATATCTTCTTGTTCTATCCTAACTTTGAGCTGCCCGGCAGACTGAGAGCAATCCTCAGATATGAGACACAGTTTTCTCTTGGGGACAGCCAACTTATGCAAGTGTGACAGCTGGCACTCTTACACAGTGATGTGGCCAACTGAGGTCATTCTGTTGCAGTGGACAACACGATCTCCCCCGTTGGCATTCTTACCTCTCCCCAGCCCTTCGCAGAAGTGACTCGTCTGAGCGCGAAGTTAATGGAACCCCCTCCGTTCCCATTCTGGGTTGAGAGGCTTCCAGAGAGGATGGCTGTGTCTGAAGCTGTCAAGGGTGCCTAGGAAATGATACCTGCTGGTAATAAATTAATCAAAGCAACAGGAAGCGCCAAGGACAGAGCCTGACGAATACACCCCAAGTGCAAGGCCACAAGTATAGGTGAGTCCATGGTTCAAGCATGCAGGGATGCAGAACTGCCTCACCTGCCTCACTTCTCTCTCACCCTGGCATCCGAACTGCACGTGGCCACCAAGGTCAGGTTTTGCAAAAGCTTTAATGGGCAAATTTCAAAAATCCAGGGGAGACGCAGGGCTAGATGCTGGTTCTCGGTGTCCCAGTGCCATCAGACTGCACGGTAACTTCACCCCGTGCCTCCCCACGCAGGACATCTGGGACTTCCCAGTCCTTGCCATGGCTGCAGTGACTGACTCTGGAAGCCCCAAGAGGGGGGCAGGTTTCCCTGAGTTAGGACTTCACGCTCTAGGCTGATGCACTGAGGAATAAGTGCATGAGTCTGGGGGGCAGAGACCCACCCTAACTGTCAGCAAGATGGCCTCACACTGCCACACCCAAACAGCGGGCAGAAAGATGACATTTAGTGACCCCAGGGCTCAGCACACAGGAGTGCGCCTTAAAACTAAGGCCGGTTCTTGGAATTTCCCACGGAGGGCTGCTTTCTCTCCTAAAATCGTCACGACCTTGGCTCCCCCTTCTAGAGCATGAGCGAAAGTTTCCTGCTGGAGAGCCCTGAGACTCTGAAGCTACGCACCCCTGGCACTCTTGCTGCTGACATGCTGGCAAAGCAGTATGAACAAGGTCGTGACTGGAGCTCTTCTTTTTTTAAGCGGCTAACTGCATCCTTTCATAAATAAAGATGAGAAAACCCTGAGCAGACTCTCTCATCCCAGCTGCACATCTCGTTAATCCGAGTGCCCTCGCTGAGCCCCCTTGCACTGGGGGAGGCATCTGTGTGCTTTACCTCAATGGACTGGGATATGTGCATCTTGTTAATTTCAATCTGCGGAAAGCCACTTCCGGACACATCTTCGTACTCCTCCTCGTAGCGATCAAAAAGGTCAGTGGCGTCGATGCCAACGCTGATGGTCCCCTGGGGCAGAAAAACAAGCAGTCAGCATCAGGCTTGGGATTTGTGGGATGAAAGACAACACTCTATATTTCAGCAGCCGCGTGGTTCACTGGGTGCGCGGGACTCCACGAGCCCACGGAGCACAAATGTCACGATTCAAACCCGAACAGTGGTCGAGCACCACTGACTCGTAGAGTCAGAAAGCCAGGCATGTCCACAGGCGGATGACTCACCAAGGACAAGTGGTAGGAAAAGAAGATTGACCTCTTTCATGGCTCTGAATTGCTCATCTCCGGATGTAACCCACAAACGCAGAAAACCACCTAGAAACTAGCTACATGGATTAAAAACTTTTAACGTTCAATTCTAAACACTCTATGTCACCAAAGTACCTTAAGAGTCTTTAAAATATAGAAATACCTTCAAAGACAAAGAAGTGCAAACCAAATAAAGAATGGCAGATTTAAAAATTGTTCCGCCTCCTAAAATTAATTTGAGACTTAAATTATGAGAAACAGAACCCCATTCTCTCAAGAAATAATAAGCTAAAATTTTGCTGATAAAAATGCTCTTTACTCAGAAAATCAATGTTTATTATTATTTTTTACCGTCATAAAATTTTTACTTACAAATGGGCAGATACCTTAATCTAACATATAGAGACATGACCCCACACACATTTTTATTAAATTCTCTGCAGCCCATTAAAAAAAAAACCAAACTTCACTGAGGTTTAATTTACACGTAACAATATAAACCATTCCCGTTTGAAGTGTACAATTTAATGAGTTTTGACAGGTGTGTCCACTTGTGAAACCACCTCCAAAATCACGATACAGGACACTTCTATCACCCCAAAAGGAGCTTGGGAGAACGTGTTCTCTCCCTGAGAAGGGGACACGTGAGCTGGGTATGAGAGGGAAACAAGGGATGAGCCTGCGGGACTCCCGTGGAGGAGCGTGGAGGCCACTGGGGCTGGAGCGGAGGGAGGGAGGCGGGACTGGGGGGTGCCGGGTGTGGCTGTTCACATAGCAGAACATTACGGGTGGGGTTCATCCGGGATAATACCGGTTTAACCTTGATGTTTTGGGTGGTTTAGCAGTTATCCCAGATGTTCAGTTTTAAACGAAGTGACATCACCACCAATAGTATTTTCATCACCAACAGTATTATCATCATCAATAGTTGTCCGAATCTACGCAGCCAGAGTGGGTTTGGTGGCAGCCGTCACTCTGTGCTTCTAGCACTGGCCACCGTCTCAGCTAGGTGTGTGGGATGCAGGGAGAATCTAGGAGGTGACAAGGCGAACCCATCACTCTGCTCCTGTCTCCTTCCAGGAGGCGTGAACAGCACCTCCCACTCCAGGACTGCACGCACGTGCTCGCTGAGACGGTGGCTAGACACAGCCCTCGCGGCTGCAGCTGGCGGCGGCAGAACTATTAGAAGCTGCTGCCTGTTTGGCACATCAGGCAGGTGGCCAGTGCTCGGGCCTGTGACGTGCGTGAAGCTGTCAAGCCCCCGGTCGGCTATGTCCAGGGGCAACTCCAGGTGTATGTGAACGCGTGGGAAACAGAGGTGGGCCAGTCCTGCAAGAGAAGGTACCAGAGAGCAGTGTCAGCACTGCTGCTGGCGTTTCTCCCCATCTCCTGAATGGTGTAAACCAGGAGCCGGCACGCTGGCTGTGAAGGGCCACAGGACATACTTCAGGCGCCGTGGGCCACACGGCCTCTGCTGCAATTCACGTCTGCTGTGGGGAAAGCAGTCAGACTATCCAGCAAAGCACTGGGCCTGACTGTGTTCCAATAAAACTTTGTTTATTGACACTGAAATCTGAATTTCAGATAATTTTCACATCTCAAAACACTATTCTTCTTTTGATTTTTTCCCCCCGACCATTTAAAAATATAAAAACCATTCTTATCTCATAGGTCACACAAAAAGAAGCAGTGGGCCAAACTTGGCAACTCCTGATATAAATCTGCAAGGTTTCTTTCTTTTCTTTTTTTTTTTCTGGGGGTAGGACAGGGGGTAATGCTTTCATTTTTGATAAACGCTTCAAGCAGGAATGAGATTAAACATAGTGTATGTTCAATGAAAAAAAAATTGGGACTAAATTTCCACTTTCTCAGAAAGTTAATGAACACTGACCATCCACACCAACCATATGAAAATCAAGCCTTAGCATCTTCTTCAACAGTGAGGCATTCTTTAAAGACTGTGACCCAAAGTGAGGCTGTAGCGGCAGGTGTACTTACATATAGCTGTGAAAGATGACTTTTCATTTAGATCAAATGGTAGTTCCTCTATGTTAATTTTACTCATTTTTCCATTCTAAGGTTTGTAACGCACGCACGAAGGTAAAGCAATAGCCATTTATAAGTTAGTTCTATTAGCAGAAGAACCTCACAACTAATGATACCACTTTTTTTTTTTTTTTTGTGGTACGCGGGCCTCTCACTGTCGTGGCCTCTCCCGTTGCGGAGCACAGGCTCCGGACGCGCAGGCTCAGCGGCCATGGCTCACGGGCCCAGCCGCTCCGCGGCATGCGGGATCTTCCCAGACCGGGGCACGAAACCGTGTCCCCTGCATCGGCAGGCGGACTCTCAACCACTGCGTCACCAGGGAAGCCCTGTCATTTTTAATTGGTTAAATTTATATCCTCTCCTGGAATGGAATGAAATTGACAAGGTCTTCCTATAGTTTTGTGACATCTAAACTTGAAGCATTCAGAAGATCATAAATGGATGTGGAGAAAAGGGAACCCTGGTACACTGTTGGTGGGAATGTAAACTGGTGCAGCCACTGTGGAAAACAGTATGGAGGCTCCTCAAAAAACTAAAAATAGAACTACCATATGATCCAGCAATCCCACTCTTGGTTATATATCCAAAGAAAACGAAAACACTAATTCAAAAAGATACATGCACCCCAATGTTCATAGCAGCATTCAGGTGGCCCAGGTTCGATACCTGGTCAGAGAACTAGATCCCACATGCTGCAACTAAGACCTGGCACAGCCAAATAAATAAATAAATGTTAAAAAAAAAAAAAAGAATGAAAGTTTGCCATTTGCAACAACACAGATAGACCTGGAGGGTATTATCCCTAGTGAAATAACTCAGAGAAACAGAAATACAGTATGTTATCACTTATATGTGGGATAAAAAAATCAAACAATCTAGTGAATATAACAAAAAAGAAACAGACTCATAGAGAACAAACTAGTGGTTAGCAGTAGGGAGGGGGAAGGAGGAAGGGGAATGATAAGGGTAGGGGATTAAGAGTTACAAACTACTATGTATAAAATAAATAAGCTACAAGGACACACAGGAAATACAGCCAATATTTTATACTAACTATAAATAGAGCAGTCTATAAAGATTTTGAATCATTAAGCTGTACACCTGAAACTCATATAATACTGTAAATTAATTATACCTCAAATTAAAAAAAGGATGCTAAGTGAAATAAGTCAAAGAAAGACAAAAAAAAGAATACTACAGTATACAGAGAAGAATCAAATATGCCAAAAATTTCAAATTTACTAAATAAATTTGCTCCTTGTATGAATATGGTAGGCAATGTTATGAAGGAATAAAAAACAGAGACACTGAAAGGACATTCTTCAGAAAAACAGCGGTGGGGGACTTCCCTGGTGGCGCAGTGGTTGAGAATCCGCCTGCCAAAGCAGGGGACACAGGTTCAAGTCCTGGGCTGGGAAGATCCCACATGCCGCAGAGCAGCTAAGCCCGTGCGCCACAACTACCGAGCCTGCGCTCTAGAGCCCACGAGCCACAACTACTGAGTCCACGCGCCTAGAGCCCGTGCTCCGCAATGAGAAGCCACCGCAGTGAGAAGCCCGCACACTGCAATGAAGAGTAACCCCCGCTCGCTGCAACTAGAGAAAGCCCGTGTGCAGCAGCAAAGACCCAACACAGCCCAAAATAAATAAATTTATTAAAAAAAAAAGAAAAACAGCGGTGACAGAGCGTGGACTCGAGAATCCCAGGAAGGCCTCCCACAAAGGCATGCCTACTGGGATTGCAGCCCTGCACAGAGCCCCCTCCTCGATTTGCAGTGACCCAGGACTTGCTTTTGCCCAAGAGGATGCAGAGGATGGGATGGCGCAGACTCCAAGGCTAGGTCACAAGGAACCTTGCAGCTTCGTCTAGGCCCCGGGGGAAGCTAGCTACTGTGACACAACCCAACTACCCTGAGACTGCCAGGCTGGGAGTCAAGGTAGCCGGGGTAGAGGCCGCCTGCGAGAGACGGCAGGCCACCCTTGGCCACCACAGCTGCAGTGTAGGAGAGGCACAGGCGTGCAGATGCCATCTTCAACATGACCCAGCTACCACTGGGCTGCATGGGGAGACCCCAGGCAAGAACCATCCGCCGAGTCCAGTCACTCCACAGGAGCGAGGAGAAAATCAAATCGTCTCGCAAGCCGCTAAGCTTTGGAGAGGTTCGTCATGCAGCAGCATGTAACCAGACACAAAATATCAGAGAAGGATATAAACCAATTAAAGTATGTAAGTGTATGCCAAAAATAAGGATTCCACTTCTGCGACTTTCTTCTGAACACCCCTTTTCACTCTCAGAAATGTCCTGATTTGGATGTTGAATGACACGGTCTCCCCGCCTACAGGTCACCGTCAGGATGCTGGCTGACCATGAATGACGTAAGCCACCAGAGAGCAGAGCAGAGCCACTCGGTCTGACCTGCAGGCTCCCCCTGGCTCTGTGCTTGGGTGAGGAGGGAAGCAGGGTCACGATGGCAGCAGTATCACGAGCCACTGACTTACGTGTGTGGGTTTCGTCATCAGTCACCTCATTCAACTCACAAGCCCCGACAGTTTTCAGTTGGTTCTTTAAAAGACAGGCAATGATACCATATGCAAACAATGAAAACCCTTTCAATAGTTTTCTTTCTCTTGTTATTTGTCTAATCGTATTGGCTAAAACTTCCAGAATAACGTTAAATACGGTTTTCTTTCCTTTCCCAAAGAAAACCTTTGAAATGATAAACATTTGTGTTAACTCCACACTGACAATCAATGGATTCACCAGAGGGTAGAGTAGACTTTAGAAGTTTAAAAATAGTGCTGAAGGCATCATTTTCTCAGCTATTTTGTTGTTTCTTTAAACAAGGCCAAAACAGTGGAAAACTTCAATGAGCCAGTGACTTCTGTGACTCAGTGGCCTTTGGTGTTGATCCAAGTCTATGGAAAATGACCCCCCTGCCCCCCAAAAAGAAAGAGAATGACCCAGAGAATGCAAGGCTCAAACGCCAGCCACACCTGAAGAGCCACCCAGAGAGGGACTGATTGTCATCTTCTACTATTTCCGAGAGCGGTTCAGATGCCTGCCATCTGGTCTTCTACCATTTCCAGGAAACGACCTTTTGAAAATGGACTGGTCACAGCACCAGAACTAGACAGACTTCTTCTCTATGAGCCAAACAGGGGTTTGGCTGCAACTTACAATTCATTTTCACTTTCAACATAATATGCTTTTCATACAATGAGATGTCATGACTTAGGAATGAGAGTTGGATCTGAATTTTAACAGAGGATCAAAAAGGATCGAGAAAAAGAAAAAAGAGAAAAGATAAACTCTAACTCTGGATAAATTAATGGGGTAGATTGCTTCCAACAGCTTCTAGCTCAATATATGCAAGTTTATGTCCTTTTTTTTTTTTTTTTGCGGTACGCGGGCCTCTCACTGCCGTGGCCTCTCCTGTTGCGGAGCACAGGCTCCGGATGCGCAGGCTCAGCAGCCATGGCTCACGGGCCCAGCCGCTCCGCGGCACGCGGGATCTTCCCAGACCGGGGCACGAACCTGCGTCCCCTGCATCGGCAGGCGGACTCTCAACCACTGCACCGCCTGGGAAGCCCTTTATGTCCTTTTATTATTAAATCGTTATTAAATCACATTTTTTTCATATAAAGAGTTTACAGAGGAAAATACTTTTAGGTAATCTTTGCTATTAAGTGCAAATCACAAAACTTTTAAAGCATTTTCTTTATTTTTTTCCCCTGCTACAAGCACATCTCACCTTATTTTTCTAGAGCAGGGTAGTCGAACTTTTTCTGTAAAGAGCCAGGTAGTACTTAAGGCTTTGTGGGCAACTGCTGTGGAAACTGCTCAACTCTGCTGCTGTAGTGCAAAACAGCCACAGGTAATCTGTAAATGAATAAGCTTTGCTATGTTCTGATAAAACTTTATTTATGGACACTGAAATTTGAGTTTCATATCATCTAGCTCCATACAACGATGATACTGCTGAAAAACTGTCAGTGGGACAGCCGGCAGCTGCAGATTTTCAACTGAGACCTTTGAGACTTTTTTTGGAGCTCAAAGATTCAATCTATAGCATGGGACAGTCACCCCTCCCACCAACTAGCAGAGCTAACAGACTCCACGGGGAACACACCCCACAGTTTCATACTACCTTCAATCAGGTCACAGTCATTCGAGTATAACACAGGTTGTAAAAAGAATCTATTAGTTTCTCAAGTTTTGAGCTACTCAATGAAAATCACAAACTGATAAGATTCAAAGGTTTAAGGAGCTGGACACAAGAGGAGGTAGCTGAATGCTACCTGTAAGAGCCCATTGTAACCTGTAAACTACAACCCCACTGGATCACCATCTTCCCGGACTACCAAATACTGCACTCATAAGTCAACCCTTTTCTTCTTTAACTGATAACAGAACAATGTAAAAAAGATACCTGTCTGTTCTCTCGTCTGCAGACTACTGCAATACTTCTCAAATTCAGCCACGCATCTCAATTCCTGGGGTGGGGACTTGTATAAATACAGATTCCCAGGTAGCAGACTGATAGACTCCTATTTATTTGCTCTGAGGCAGAGCCTGAGAATCTGAACTTTTAGTAGGTGAACATATTGTGATGTAGCTGAGTTAACTGACTAGCTTTGGGGTCTTTACTTATGACTGAGTATTTTATTTAGATCATTGTAGATTCACATGCAGTTATAAGAAATAATAAGAGACCCTGAGTACTGCCTTCCACAGCGGTAAACTTGCAAAACTACAGCAAACTATCACAAATCGGATAGTCACATTGATACAGTCCACCAACCTAATTTGGAGCACCTCAGTTTTATTTATTTTTATTTTTTCATCTGTGGTTGTATATTTAATTCTATACCACTTAATCGCCTATGTGGGTTCATGTATCCAGCACTACAGTCAAGACACAGAACACCCCCATTGCCACAAGGATCCCTCTGGTGGCCCTTCTGCAATGGCTCTTACCTCCTCCCCACCCCCCTCCCCTTATCCCAACCTCTGGCTACCGGATCATTTTTTTAAATAAAGACGCTGCAGCTGACAGAGTTTTTGTTCCTCTATTTCATTCATGATTATGGATAAATAACACAGTCTTTTCTAATGCAATTATCTCCAATACGTAAATTTGGATGGGTTAGATCAACGGGATTAAAAACACATACACGTTTATCTCAGTGTCCTCCTGAAACCCTCCTCCCTCCCAAAATAACAATAAAGGAATGACGAAGCCAAAGACAAAAAGAACAGGATAACTAAAGGTGACAGATAAGAGGTGTTAACCAAATTTTAGAAACTGGAGAAGGATGAAGAGATGGTAACTGATTCTGCAGAGAAAACTGAAACCTAAGTGTTGCTGGTCAGGAGGTGGAGGGACCACGCACCCCAGGAGTCGCGGAAACGTGGACCCCTGCCCACTCCCCCAAGGAGCCAAGTGACAGAGGCTTGTTCTTTGGAGAAGTCACATGAAGGGGTTCCACGCACAGCAGCGGGGGAGTGGGGCCCGTACTGGAAATAGGCTGAGGTGGACTACACGCTGAATGGTCCCAGCCTCCACTTCCTACCCCACTCAGCTATGAGACTGCTGGCAGCCAGGCGGGAGACTGGAGGTTTCTTCTCAAGAGAAAAACCACCTGCTAATGAGAGGAAGCCTTTGGACGCTAACCTTTGGTGGGGTTGGGTGGGGTGTGTGTGCGTGGCTGCTCCACCCAAACACCCCAGAGTTAAGCCCATCGGGGACGAGCCCGGCCAAGTAACATGCAGTGTCTACTCAGCCTCACCGCCTCACTCTTCATGGCAGACAGCCAAGGACTACCAGACATTTGAGGGAAACCTCCAACACCAAAGTCTGAAACCAAGTAAAGATCAGAAAGAACCAGAAAGAAGCACAGAATACAAATGCCAAAGAAAATGGCGAGAAATCTGTAGGTAATATCCTTAGAAAAATAAGAGGTATTGCATTGATAATAAACAACATTTATGAACGCTTACTATGTGCCAGGAACTCTTCCATTTAACCTTCTTATCAACGGTGAGTAGGCACCATTTTATCCATTTCGGACGAAGAAACTGAGGAGCACAGAGCTGCAGTCTCTTGCGCAAGGTCACAGGTGATAAGTGTCAGAGACAGGATTTGAACCTGGGGCATCTCCAAATGCCTAATTCCTACCCCGTTACTTCCCATGAAAAGAACAACAAATCTGAGAATAAGAAAGTCTAAGATATTAAAAACATTATAGACAAATTAAAAATTTTTCTATATTCCTTCAACAGAAAGGCTGGAAAATAATCTAGGAAAAAAAATCTCCAAAAAAGTAGAACTAAATGAAAAATATGCAAAATGGAGATGGAGAAAAAAGAAGATGAAATTATTAGTCCAAAGGATCCAATATGTGAATAAAAGGAATCTGGAAAGAGAGAAAGGAGGGGAAAAGAAATACTAGAAAATGTCTCCGAACTGAAGACCACTCAGTTTCCCAGGCGGGAGGGTCCGCTATAAGTATCAGCACAAGTGAGAAAGCCGCCCCGAGACCCTCCGCCGTGATTTCCAAACCGGAACTTAATATCCAGTCAAATTATGTAAAACTGCCAATTTTCAGGCCTAAATAGACAAAAATAAGCAATACCTATTATTAAATATAGAGAAATAACCAAATATTAAGTTACAGATATACACACTTTACAAGTGTGTCTATCTACACACACATATATATCACAAAGAGTATAAAGATATATGCTTTACAGTACTTAGCATCAAGTATAAACTTGACTTTGAGTTACGCAAAGTCAATGTTTTACCTCTGGGAAATAACATGGCAACATCTGCATATATTATGACCCATAAATTTCACATCTAGGTATGTGTGGCATATGGGTGTACGTGCATATGTGCAAACACATGCACACACACACACTCAAGAGACAGCCTTGCACATGTGCACCAGGAAACATGCACAGGAATGTTCACAGCAGCAACGTTCATAACAGCAAAAACCTGGAAACAACTGAAATCTCCACCAGCAGGAGAACGGATAAGCCGTGGTACCCAGCAATGAAAACGAGTAAGCCACAGCTTCATGAAACATACACAATTTTGGAAGAGTATGAGTGGTGGGGAGAAAGCAAGTCCCAAAAGAATGCCTATAGCATGGTACCATTTTCACAAAGCTCAAAAACAATAAAAATGAAACACTATATTGCTTAAGCATACATCCAATTTGTAACAAAATTTAAAAAGCAACAGAATGAGGACCGTGTGAGTTTCTTGCTTGTGCTGGGAGCAGAGTGGACCCTTCCCACCTGGAAAGTTGAGTCGTTCAATTCTGGGAAATTTCTCATATTATTTCTTTTATATTCGTCCTCCCTTTCTTTCTATTGATACATTCCTTTTATTCACATGTTGGACCCTTTCGGATCGTGTTTCCTTCTGGCAGGGAGATGGAAAAGGAGAGAAATGTGGAAGTGAACGCAAGTTATGGGCAATATTCTTGTTTTGGGGTCAGGCAGTGGGTACTAGGCGTTTATTACTATGTTATAGTTTATAATATTACACATATCTTTTCTATGTATGTATGTATATATAATTACATACATAAATACAATTATATATAAATTATCTTTTTTTTAAAAAGACACTCGAATGGGAATGAAACGGAAAAGAAATTTGACTTTTAGGCATGTTGTGTAAAGGAACAACTGGAGAATGTGCTTCCTCCACAAAGAGATAAACCAAAAAGGGGAAGGTGTGGGAGCCAACCAAGGAAAGGGTTGGAGGGAATCCAAACTCCACGAGGGAAGGGGCTGCTCTGCCGAGTGTCTAACAGTGCCTCTCTCGGCCGGCACTCAAGGCCAATTTGTTGAATGAATGAACACAAAGGCAGTCCTAGGAAGTTGGCGAGGAAAGTCCTGAGGTCACAGCTGGACGGCAGGCCTAGAAAGCAGAGTCTAGTCTGGACTGGGATGGGGGATGATGGAGGAGAGCTACAGAGGGATGCTACCAGGAGCAAAAGGAGAGAGACAGAACACACAAGGTGTCTGACAGATTTATAGGAAACTAATCAAAGGAACCAAATGGGACAACTACTAACACCATGGAGTAAAAAGCATGTTAAGAGAAGTCAGGTAGTCATAGTATACTATCAGGCTCAACTGAGTATTCGTACCGTGAATATTCATTTAGCCCTAAAGGGTATTATAATTACACTGGATGAACTGAAACAAACGTGTTGTTTGGGAGAACTATATCCTTATCTTTTCTGGCAAGAGGTCAACAGATAATTTCTGAAACTGAAAAAAACAGAACAGAGTAAATATGCAACTTAGACATAGTAGGAAATGTCAGAGAAAAGAGCTCAGAAGGGAGGAGTGAGGAACAGGAGTCAGGAACCCACAAGGTGGGGGCAACATTAAAAAAAAAATAAGCCTAGTAACTATCTGACTTTCTAACCTACTTACACATATTATTTAGATACACACACACACACACGAAAAAAAATTGCCATACTTTAGACTTCGAAACTAGGGGCTACTTAAAAATGATTAATATCTCACAAAGGTCTGATATGCATATTTAAAAACTAGTAGAGGACTTCCCTGGTGGTGCAGTGGTTATGAATCCGCCTGCCAATGCAGGGGACACGGATTTGACCCCTGGTCCGGGAAGATCCCACATGCCGCGGAGCAACTAAGCCCACATGCCACAACTACTGAAGCCTGAGCGCCTAGAGCCTGTGCTCTGCCACAAGAGAAGCCACGGCAATGAGAAGCCCGCGCATCTCAACGAAGAGTAGCCCCCAACTGCCGCAACTGGAGAAAGCGCGTGCGCACCAATGAAGCCCCAACGCAGCCCCCCAAAAAAAAAGTTTAAAAAAAACTTAAAAAATTATTAAAAAAACCCCCCCAAAACCTAATAGACCTCTTGTGCCCATAAGTCTCAGATGTTCCTTGATCAGGAGGGCCCAACATAACCAAATGACACCATCGCCCACAGGCTGGGCCTGGAGTTGGAGAGATGAGGCCCAGCCCTTTCCTAGAGGCCATCAGATGGCATCAGCATCAAAGGCTCAGCCACTCCTGACCCAGAGGAACTCATGCCGAGACGGGAGCACTACCTGCCGGCTCGGGATCCACTCCCACACCGGCTCTGTGAACAGCCTGGATAACTTACTGGGTTGACCAAAAAGTTCCTTCGGTTTTTAAGTAAAAATAAGACACATTTTTCATTTTCACCAAGAACGTTATTGAACAACGTATTCACCGTTCTGTTCCACTACCTTCTGCCATTTTTCAGGCAACTTCATAATTCCATCTCCCCAAAACTTTTTATCTTTTTGAGCAAAGAAGTGTTCCAGGTGCCTTTTACAGTCTTCTAGGGAATTTTGTAAAGACCAAAATAAATGGAAATCCGAAAATAAATGGAAATCTGAACGTGCAATGTCTGGTGAATACGACAGAGAAATCGGAACTTCCCAGCCAAGCTTTTCTGCCTGGTCATCAAAGAAACATGCAGTCTTGCATTATCCTGATGGGAGATTATGCATTTTCTGTTGACTAATTCCGGATGCTTTTTGTCAAGTGCTGCTTTCAGTTGGTCTAATTGGGAGCAGTGCTTGTTGGAATTAATCGTTTGGCTTTCCAGAAGGAGCTCATAATAAGAGGACTCCCTTCCAGTCCCACCATATACACAACATCACCTTCTTTGGATGAAGACCAGCCTTTGGTGTGGTTGGTGGTGGTCCAGTTCGCTTGCCCCATGATCTCTTCTGTTCCACATTATTGCACAGTATCCACTTTTCACCACCTGTCACAATTTGTTTTAAAAATGCAATGTTTTCGTTACGTTTTAGTAGAGAATCACATGCGGAAACACAATCAAGGTTTTTTTCGCTTAACTTACGTGGAACCCAAACATCAAAACAATTAACATAACCAAGCTGGTGCCAATGATTTTCAACGCTTGATTGGGATATTTTGAGTATGTCGGCTATTTCTCACGTGGTGTAACATTGATTCTTCTCAATTAATGTCTCGATTTGATCGCTATCAACTTCAACTGGTCTAGCGACTGTGGAGCACTGTCCAGCGAGAAATCTCCAGCACAAAACTTCGCAAACCACTTATGACACATTTGATCAGTCACAGCACCTTCTCCATACACTGCACAAATTTTTCTTTTTGCATTTCAGTTGTGTTTTTACCTTTCTTGAAATAATAAAGCATAATATGCTGAAAATGTTGCTTTTTTAAATATTAAAATGGCTCCATAAAACTTCATCAATTTTGATACATTTTTAAAAAAATTCATGCTGATATGACAGTGGTCACAATACAGTCTAACAAAATTGTTTTGAATGAAGTTAAAGACAACTAAGCGCTACTAGAGCCATCTTACAGAACACCAAACGAACTTTTTGGCCAACCCAATATTTTTATCTTCATTATATACCCCACCCAGCCCACTGGCACACTGTGTGGATAAAAGTGCAGTCTTCATTAATCCCCAGCAGGCTGCCTTGTTCAATGTTCCTTATACCAAACCCAAATCATCTTCCCGCTGTTGGCTCTGTTCCTTGTTGCTGATCTTAAGCCAGGGAGTCAATTAAAGACCATCATTTCCCTGTCTCCCCTTCTCTCAGCCAGCACATTTATTCCTTCCACTCTAGTTTACCGGGATCTTTTAGAATCTTGGCTTTGTCCTTCCACCTTGGGTCACCTGTGAATGTGACACACACATCCTCACTGACATCATTCCCAGAAATTCTGAGTGTGTCAAGTTAGAGCCTTTCTCCCACAATGAGAAGCTTGTCACCAGGTTGGAAACGATATCTTAATCAACCCTCTGAGTAGAATCAGTTGTTCATTCGGCCAGGAATGTTCCATCCTGAATATTTTTATTTATTTTAATTAAAAAAAAGTTTTTATTGGAGTATACTTGCTTTACAATGTTGTGTTAGTTTCTGCTGTACAGCAAAGTGAATCAGCTCTAGGTATACATATCTCCTCTCCTTTTTGGATTTCCTTCCCATCTAGGTCACCACAGACCATCAAGGCGAGTTCCCTGTGCTATACAATTGGTTCTCATTAGTTATCTATTTTATACATAGCATCAACAGTGTATATATGTCAATCCCAATTCATCCCACCCCCCACATCCCCCTTGATGTCCATATGTTTGTTCTCTACGTCTATGCCTCTATTTTTAAAAATTAATTAATTTATTTATATTTATTTTTGGCTACGCTGGGTCTTCGTTGCTGCACGCGGGCTATCTCTAGTTGTGGCGAGTGGGGGCTACTCTTCTTGTGGTGTGTGGGTTTCTCATTGTGGTGGTTTTTCTTATTGCAGAGCATGGGCTCTAGGCACACAGGTTTCAGTAGCTGTGGCACACGGGCTCTAGAGTGCATATGCCTCTGTTTCTGCTTTGCAAATAGATTCATCTGTACCATTTTTCTAGATCTCACATATATGCGTTACTATATGATATTTTTCTCTTTCTGACTTGCTTCACTCTGTATGACAGTCTCTACGTCCATCCACATCTCTGCAAATGGCACAATTTCATTCCTTCTTATGGCTGAGTAATATTCCACTGTATATGTACCACATCTTCTTTATCCATTCCTCTATTGATGGACATTCAGGTTGTTTCCATGTCCTGGCTATTGTAAATAGTGCTGCAATGAACATTGGAGTGCATGTATCTTTCGGAATTATGGTTTTCTCTGGGTATATGCCCAGGAGTGGGATTGCTGGGTCATATGGTAGTTCATTCTGAATATTTTTGTGTTTATATTTCTTTATCTGGCCACAAGGATAATGTGAGAAATTTCTGTCAAATGCAGTCTCGATAGTAACTATTTACTAATTGAAAATTCCACCAGAAGAGGCTATCACAGTAAGAGGCGAGGTGAAATTTGCCCTTTTTATAGCCGATGAACCCGTGGTGGCTCTTGTGAGACTGTCTCCACGGGACCGTTTTGTCTGAGATCGAAGTTGGAGCCTGTACTCTCCACTATTACGGAGAAGCCAACTCAAATTTACCAGGGCTTCTAGGAGCGATTCGGTCCCAGCCACTCCCCCTGCCCCAGACCTCTGCCCCATGGACTTTATCCTGACACCCTGCTTATGTAAGTGGTCATGCTGGCAGGATGCGGGTGCAGCTGTGACCCACTCAAGTAGCTTCCTTTATGCCTCGCCACAGTCGGCCACCTCCCTCCTCTCCTCCAAAGACCTGCTTTCTAGCTCAGTGCTTTCCCAGACTTGGTCCCTCCTCCTTAAGGGACAACGTCCAACTTCTTCAATTTCAATAGCAGCCCCTTTCTGCCACTGGGCATGACAAACATATGGGTTCCAACAACTTTTCTTCTGCACGATTATCCTGTCAGCCCAGACGATTCAGTTTATGACATCAGAATCACCTCCACGGAACAGACTGAAGCCGTAACCACGGGCTCATTCCGACGGCTATGATCATTAGCCATGGCAACCAAAACAAACTTTTTAAAAAAATCCTTTAATAATGATTGAGTAATGTACTCATACATCTTTTTTTAAAAAAATAAATTTACCTATCTATCTTTCTATTTATTTACGGCTGTGTTGGGTCTTCATTGCTGTGCGTGCGCTTTCTCTAGTTGTGCCGAGTGGGGGCTACTCTTTGTTGAGGTGTGCGGGCTTCTCATTGCGGTGGCTTCTCTTGTTGCGGAGCACAGGCTCTAGGTGTGTGGGCTTCAGTAGCTGTGGCTCGCGGGCTCTAGAGCGCAGCTTCAGTAGTTGTGGCGCATGGGCTTAGTTGCTCCGCAGCATGTGGGATCTTCCCGGACCAGGGCTTGAACCCGTGTCCCCTGCACTGGCAGGCGGATTCTTCACCACTGCACCACCAGGGAAGCCCTGTACTCATACATCTTTATGTAAAGATGTACTCCTACATCTTTACATCTTTTTGGGATTATGGTTACATGTCTTCCTTGATATATTATTTAACATTTTTTTCCTGATAAAGCTAAATTTTGTTTTTCAGCTATTATAGGAACCACTGATAAGATGGCCTTTCTAAAACCAGAAAGGTCTTACCAGGGAGTTTATGTCAACCTCTGTAATAGCAGAAGGAGAAAGGAAAATGAATGGTCCAGGGAATACAGTAACAATCTCCACGAAACTCTTATGTAACAGCGTCCAAAAGAAACGAGTTGATACTCTCAGAGTCAGACAATGAAGCCCCCTAAACAATCCTTGACTTAATGCCCTTGCTTCCTATGGGGTCTGGACAAGCTCATTAGGAAGGCAGTGAAAAGTCCGATTCCCAAACTGGCTGCTGTCCACAGAGAGAGAAGATTTATGGGTATTAACAAAAGAAAGGAATGACAATAATCAATATGATGTGAACATGGCACAGAACGAGCCTATCGTATGATCTTAAGTCTCTAAAAGGCAAGAAATAGAGGTGGATTATGCAAGTAAAACAGGGGTCTTCAAGACGCAGGGAGGAAGGCCAGGGGCATCCAGTCAAGACTCCAGTCACGCAGCCCTTGAGACGCAGACGCACCTCATCATCTGGCTGGTCATAAGCCCCCCTCACCCCCACGCTGGCTCAATGTGCAGGGCCCTGGAGGCCCCAGGGCCCCAGCAACCTGAGCTTGGTGTCTTCCAGCAGGAAATACAGACAGAGGGATTTATTCCCACGTGGCCCGAAAGACAGAAAACAGAAGCAATTAAGCTAAGGACTCTGGGGTCTGAGGATTTGACCCCAAGCACTGGGCCTCATGGCAAACCTCTCATTTCACACAGGGAGAAACTGAGCTAAGACTGGAGAAGTGGCTGGACCCGGGATGCAGAACTGGGGCTGGGGGTGGAATCCGAAGCCAGAGCTCTCGACGCCAAGTGCAAGGTTCTCCCACGCTGCCCCCAGCATACGTGGAGCCCGCGTGACCTGTTGGCTGGAGGGTGGTGAGGGAAAGGGGATACACACTGGAGCTGGGCACGGCACTCACTCCTTCCGGCCCCGCAGTGCTGTCCAGGGCACCTTCACGCAAGCCAAGACTCACAGGTGACTGGCCACACTGAAGCCACTGGGCCTCGGCCACAGGAGCAGGTGGATGGTATCAGCAGAGGGCCATTTCCAGAACCCAACTAACAGTCCCCACCCAAACCCAGCCAGCCACCAGGGGCAATGAACTACCCAACCAAGCCAAGTGTTTCCCACACGGTGCCGAATGAGATGCTGAAGCAAAATTTAGTTCTTAACCTCACCTTGGTACACGTACCACTTTGCACTTACATAGCAGGCTTGTCTTTCTCTAATAAATTAACATCTATTTCATATTTTTTCAATCATTTAACAACTTGGCGTGGTGGTTAGGGGACGTATCCTCATTTTACAAATGAGAAAACTGCACATAGGTCAAAGGGTGAGCTCTGTGTCCTGTATCACTGTGTCAGAGCCAGTATTTCCAACCTACGGGTTTCCCCACTTGACCTTTTTGTCTGTTCTTGGTACACACTCCTCCTGGAAAATTCCTACCTAATGAACTCTTATTGGTGAAATGGAAAAATACCCATGCAAGTTTCAGACAGCAGCACCACGAACGTCACACAGTCTGTCCATCCTCTACAAGCTGTGATCCTCAGTGCAGGTCTGGGTGACAGGCCATACCAAGCCCCAAGGTCATCAAAGGTGTCCTTCTCCCTGTGGTCTTCTTCTTTTTTAAAAAATTAATTAATTAACTTATTTATTTATGGCCGCGTTGGGTCTTCGTTGCTGTGCGTGGGCTTTCTCTAGTTGCTGTGAGCGGGGGCTACTCATCGTTGTGTTGTGCGGGCTTCTCACTGCGATGGCTTCTCTTGTTGCACAGCACAGGCTCTAGGCACGTGGGCTCAGTAGTTGTGGCCCACGGGCTCTAGAGTGCAGGCTCAGTAGTTGTGGCACACGGGCTTCGCTGCTCCGCAGACTGTGGGATCTTCCTGGACCAGGGCTTGAACCCATGTCTGCTGCATTGGCAGGTGGATTCTTAACCACTGCGCCACCAGGGAAGACCTCCCTGTGGTCTTCTTAAAAGAGATCACCCCTTTCGTCCTAGGATGAGAACATTCTAAATCTTTCTGCTCATCTTGCAAAGCGAAAACACTCAGAAGTGGAATAAAAGATCCAGCTAAACCTCTCCTCAAAATGCCACAGAGCCGGCATCTGGTTTTCGCTCAGTATTTCTGGTTAGAAAATGTCTTATTCCTTTGGCAGCACTTTCTAGAAGTAGCAAAGTATTGGGAATCATACAATATCTTATAGGCATGTGTGAAATGGTCACAGCTGTGCTCCCTCATTTCATAGAAACATGGCCTGGAGACACATTTCCATACGATCCCAGTAAGCAATCACCGCGCACACCCAGATGGCCAATTTTATCACGGGACACAGAGGCTCGGGCTACTGTGATGCTGTCTTTCCCCCTCATTGTTCCGAATGCAGCAAAACTTCAGCCAGCAAATCAAAGACAGCACAGCATCAGACTGCCCCTGCCAGGCTCCCACCCCGGCTCCCCGACCCTGAGCCCCACATGCCAAGGCTGACCTGTACGCAGACCTCCTCCAGTGCACTGGCTGGGATACCCGAGAAGGGAACCCATTAGCACACTTCAGGGCACCTTGAAGATTTTCAGCTCTCTCAGCATCTCACACCCCCTGGCTTGGTTCAACCGGTGTTTCAAGTCTCTACCTCCACTGACCCAAAGTTAACTACATTCCTGAAGCTGTCCTCCACTAAAGGGGACGGCAGGAGGGAAGGAGAGGCGTTGGCGTTTACAAGTATATTTTGAAATGTAGGATTCAAAGAGATGGGAGTCTTCTGAGTATCTGGACCTTTAAATGCGGTAGGGGTCTTAGAAAACTCCACTTTCTAGAATGTATTTGATCGGAAGCTCGTAACATCATGCTTCCCAGTTGTAAGCTAGCATTGGTTCTTTTTCCTTAGAAGATTTTCAGCTGCCTGCCGGGCTATCCCGGCCGCGATGACAGTGTCTGGATGCTGCACCCCTCGTTAAACACCGTGGAACAGGAACACCGGGCCACGTGCAGTTAGCCCTTCAGCATGACAGGCACCTCAAACTGACCGAGCTCTCCTTTTGCCACAGGACTGTGGCACGCACGCAGAACAATTTGCCTCCCCAACACATCCAAGCAAAAGGAGATCATACAGGACTGAAAAGTAACCTTCAGACTCAGGTGTGTCCCTGGGGTACACGACTCCAACTTCATCGGGGGCTTGACTGATGGTTAAAGGTGGTCACCCTGTTGCTGTGGAAACAGCCTGGTGACTGCTATTCACGGCACCGTCGTCCTGGGGTGGTGAAAGCACGCCCCTCACTTCACGCAGTCTGGAAACACCCCCAGCCCTCTGCGTTCTCTGGCTCTCTGTCTCGTAACTGGTCTGCAAGGAATCCTGTTGCCTCAATGCGTGGGTAGGTGGCTGTCCTTTCCTGACACAGACCTCTGATTGATTTTCACGTGTCAAGGGCTTGGGCAGCAGGATTACAGGGAAAGGTCTCAGACAGCTAGCCTGCGTTTCTGCTCAAGAAGTCTCCTGGCTTCTGGGAAAACCAGGGGATTGGTTTTGCCTTCACTCCGGCTCATCACCAGCAGCTCTGCTGATAGCTTTCCAGGCAGATCCTACTCTTGAGACACAGTAAGCAAAATGCTGTTCCACCTGATTCTGTACGTTATTACGATAAAAGGCCACCAGCACTAATTATTTTAGATCTGCTGTCTGGTAATCAAGCCTTGCAACCCTTCCCTCCAGAACTGGCCCGGCTCACCTTGGGGTTGGTTCGCTGCTGCAGCCGCCTCTCTTCCCTTTCTCTCTGCAGCCGCTCAAACTCTTCTCTGATTTCGGCTGGTGTCCTCCTCCTTTCCACAACCTGCAGGCAGAATGGGGGGGGGGGGAGAGTCAGCAAAGGGCCCAGAAAGCGAGGAATACACACAAGAGACGGCGTCATTAACTGTGTCCCGCCGTTCCTTTCCCTCAGGATGGTTAAGAGCCGCCAGTGAGACCGTGGGGATTTTCCCTTCCGACGGCCCGGTCCCTGGTGAAGCCAGGTTCACCGTCACACCCGCTCAGTCCCAAGGTTGTGCTTTCCCTCAGCTCTTCAGAGACTGAAGCATTATTGTCTTCATTTTAGTCACTTATCTCCAAGGCTGCAGGAATCTTACAAAGAAAACATCACCTTAAGTGTCACAGTTTAGATTTCCTAATGAGCCCCAGGTAACACATGCTGAAAAGTGTCAAGATGGAGGCGAGGCCATCCACAATGGCACTGGCACGTCTCCCTCATGTGCTGGGGCCACCACCAGAGGTGCCCCTTGAGCATCCTGGACCAAGGGACCTTAAGCCATGAGGTCTGGGTGTTTCAGAATCAGGGGACTCTTCCAGTACTCAGGTGCAAATCAGCAGACCATGCTAGCCCTCGGGGATGCGCAGGGATGTCAGATCTGTGAGGAGGTAAGGCATCCCACATCAGCCTTTCTGAGCTCATCACAATAGCAAGACAGCCCAGCTGAGATTTCAAACAGGCAGGGAGGCGCCACGGGGGCCTCGGGTACCATGCCCGTGAGAGAGGAAAGCAGACCACGTCATTTCCAAGGGTCCCGAACGCTATGGCCTGTGAGAAACACAGAGTGGGAGCGGGACAAACATGACCAAAGTCACTGGACACATGACGGGGGGAAAAGGCCCAACAGCACTGACCCCGTATTAGTGGCAGAAATACCGCGGAGTCCTGAGGATGCTCAGAGAACACCTACAAAGGTAGGTGAGGTGAGAAAAAGCTATCTTGGAAATCAGAAGTTTTAAAAATTATTCAAAAAAAATGCATGGTTATAGCAAAAAATCAAAATAGTACAGAAAGATATGAAGCAAAAAGTACAATTCCCCCTCACCCACACTCCTCCTCACAGGCTAACATTTAATTTTTTATGTGTCTTCCTAAAAACCTATGCATATGTATGTATATATATTACAGTAAATGGGGTTTTGTGCAACTTGATTTTATTATTCAGCAATACAGAAAAATAAATACAAGAACTGGCCTATCCCAAAGAACTGAGAAATTTGTTCACTATCACTTTTAGCAAGTACGCAGAAAAAAATAACAAAAACATTTTCTCCTCTCCCATATAAATTGTTAATGATCAAAAAGGGGGAGGTGTTTCTTTTAAAGGAAGTTTTAAAATAAAAACACTGTTAAAATAATCCAAGAACAAACTGAAAGTCCAAATGGCACGACAATGATCGCTCTGTGACCTCACAAAAACGTTCTCAGTTATATTTAACCAACGTGGCACGCTCACTCTCCTAGTTCTTATTTCGCTTCCCCAAAGTTACGCCGTCTTGGACTGATGGCGTGCTTCCTCCATGGGGCCCAGGGCAGAACAAGATTTGCTTTCAGGAATTCTAGTTGCTGGACCTTTGCAAATGACTTTCTCTCTGCCACGCTCTGTGACAGACGAAGAGGCAAATATTCCAAAGGCGTTAAGTCGTCCCATTTCTAGTCGTATTTTACAGAAGTTCTGCAAACAGCTGGCACATAATCAGAGCTAACTGTAAAGTCAAAACGGCTGGTCCCTCTGAAGCCGTGAAGAACTTGGCCAGGCATCTCATTCTAGCTCCCACAGGCCCTGATGGCCTTTACTATTTATACTTTCTTTACACAGGGTACATCACGGTGGAGAATGGAAGAAAGCTAAGCCAGCTGCAAGTCACTTTTTCTCCCTTCGGTAACCCTCAGACATTTGCACCCCAAAACTGCATCATTACAGTTGGTAAGTACTAGACATTTTCTTTTCTTTTTTTTTTAAATTTTTTTATACAGTAGGTTCTTATTAGTTATCCATTTTATACACATCAGTGTATGTATGTCAATCCCAATCTCCCAATTCATTACACCCCCACCCCCATCCCCCTGCCGCTTTCCCCCCTTGGTGTCCATGTTTTTTCTCTACTTCTGTGTCTCAATTTCTGCTCTGCAAACAGGTTCATCTGTACCATTTTCTAGGTTCCACATATATGCGTTAATATACGATATTTGTTTTTCTCTTTCTGACTTACTTCACTCTGTATGACAGTCTCTAGATTCATCCACGTCTCTACAAATGACCCAATTTCATTCCTTTTTATGGCTGAGTAATATTCCATTGTATATATGTACCACAACTTCTTTATCCATTCATCTGTCGATGGCATTTCGGTTGCTTCCATGACCTGGCTATTGTAAATAGTGCTGCAATGAACATTGGGGTGCATGTGTCTTTTTGAATTATGGTTTTCTCTGGGTATATGCCCAGTAGTGGGATTGCTGGGTCATATGTTAATTCTATTTTTAGTTTTTTAAGTAACCTCCATACTGTTCTCCATAGTGGCTGTATCAATTTACATTCCCACCAACAGTGCAAGAGGGTTCCCTTTTCTCCACACCCTCTCCAGCATTTATTGTTTGTAGATTTTTGGTGATGACCATTTTGACTGGTGTGAGGTGATACCTCATTGTAGTTTTGATTTGCATTTCTCTAATAATTAGTGATGTTGAGCAGCTTTTCATGTGCCTCTTGGCCATCTGTATGTCTTCTTTGGAGAAATGTCTATTTAGGTCTTCTGCCCATTTTTGGATTGGGTTGTTTGTTTTCTTAATATTGAGCTGCATGAGATGTTTATATATATTTTGGACATTAATCCTTTGTCCGTTGATTCGTTTGCAAATATTTTCTCCCATTCTGAGGGTTGTCTTTTCGTCTTGTTTATGGTTTCCTTTGCTGTGCAAAAGCTTTTAAGTTTCATGAATTCCCATTTGTTTGTTTTTATTTCCATTACTCTAGGAGATGGATCAAAAAATATCTTGCTGTGATTTATGTCAAAGAGTGTTCTTCCTATGTTTCCAAGAGTTTTATAGTGCCCGGTCTTACATTTAGGTCTCTAATCCACTGTGAGTTTATTTTTGTGTATGGTGTTAGGGAGTGTTCTAATTTCATTCTTTTACGTGTAGCTGTCCAGTTTTCCCAGCACCACTTATTGAAGAGACTGTCTTTTCTCCATTGTATATCCTTGCCTCCTTTGTCATAGATTAGTTGACCATAGACATTTTCAATGTTTTCCGTCAACAGAGTGTATCATGTGCCACCCATATATCCATATACCTGTACTGTGCACCTTGATCATTTACCAACTAGGTCTGCCCTGTGCTAGTCAGGATGACTTATTCTGTACATGAGGCCTCTGTAGAGAGACCTGTAAAACCAGGTGGCACAGTGGGAAGAGGACAGAGACCTAGGCTCTCCAATACCACCTGAACCTCCCGGGAGACCTCAGGTGAGTCACTTCACTCTCTAAGCTTCAGCTTCCTCCTATAAATGAGGGGGATTAAAACTTCCCGATTCCTGAGGTGCTGTCTGGTTTGAAAATTCTATGATTCTAGTGAGTCAATTTTTTATTTTGGAATAATTTTAGAAAATTATTTAGAACTTTAAAGAAGTTACAAAGATAGTACAGAAAGTTCTCGACTACCCTTCACCGAGCCTCCCTCAAATGTTAACGTCTAACAGAACCATGGAACAAACATCTGTCAAATCTAGTAAACCAAGATTAGTACATTACCACTAACTAAACCCAGACTTCTGGGATTTCACGAGTCTTTCTGCGAACGTCGCTGTTATGCCCTAGGATCTGATCCAGGACCCAGGACCCAGGATTGTATTTAGTCACATGTCTTGTTAGTCTCCTCCCATCTGTGGGAGTTTCTGTCTTCGTTTTCATGACCGTGACCATATTACAGCTCTTAATGCAGGGTGACTTTCCTAGACACTATAAGAATGATGTCAGGCAGATAGAGTCCGGTTCCCCCGCCGCGGCCCGCAAAGTTGCCGCCCCTGCCCTGCCACCGCCGCCTCGGGACCGGCTGTATGATTAGGCCACAATCTTCAATGAGTAGACATATTCCTCAGTTCTGTGGTGTTCTTGGTCACACATTTATAGAGTTTCTGAAGGGCGGTGGAGATTACTGCCAGGCACAGCACGACCTCTATGCAGACAAGTGAACTGTAGAACTTCATTACTACTCCACCAAGAAGCCCCCATGAGAGTGCTGAACCTGGACACAGAAGTGTTGAATTGAAATCCACAGCATTTTTTACAAGAGTTCTGACCTAGATGGGGTAAACCTCAGTGCACTTCCTTTCTCTTGCCTCAGTATTACTGCACTGAAGAATTGCTGCTTCTTGTCAGGAGGTTCATTTCATTTCCCATTACTCCCAACTTCATATTCAAAACCACTGAGAATTTCAAGTGGAGTATATTGAAGTAGACTCAGTTTCTTTGCACCATTTCTGTATTCAATTTTTAAAATTCTTTCATAACCCTACTGAGTGTTTTTTAACTAAATTAACATGGATCGAACGAACCGCCCAGCTCCTGTGGAAATCACTTACGAGAACATGAGATTTCTTATGACACACAATCCAACTAATGCTACCTTAAACAAATTTATAGAGGAACTTAAGAAGTCTGGAGTTACCACAACAGTAAGAGTACGTGAAGCAACTTATGACACTACTCTTGTGGAGAAGGAAGGCATCCATGTTCTCGACTGGCCTTTTGCTGAGGGCGTACCACCATCTAACCAGATTGTTGATGATTGGTTAAGTCTTGTGAAAATTAAGTTTTGTGAAGACCCTGGTTGTTGCAATTGCTGTTCATTGTGTTGCAGGCCTTGGGAGACCTCCAGTGCTTGTCGCCCTAGCGTTAATTGAAGGTGGAATAAAATATGAAGATGCAGTACAGTTCATAAGACAAAAGCAGCATGGAGCTTTTAACAGCAAGCTTGTGTATTTGGAGAAGTATTGTCCTAAAATGCGGCTGCACTCTAAAGAGTCCAATGGTCATAGAGACAGCTGTTGCATTCAGTAAAACTGGGGTGCCTGATGCCATCGCTTGGAAGTGGAACCTAGACAGGACAGAATTTGTTGTACATGTCAGCCAGCACGTTGGCTTGGTGAAGTCTGATGAAGCTTCCACAGGAGTGATGAAAAGCAGTTTTACCAGGCCACAAAGCTGGCAGAATTGCAACCTCTATGTTTGGGTTATGATCAACCTACTTGGACACTTAGCAAAGGATTCTTGCTGTTCAGCATTTAAAATGTGCTTATCGTTTGTACCTACTGACCTTTCCTGGGGAAAAAAAAAAAAAAAGAATGATGTCAAAGAGGCAAGAGGCAGGGAAAAGTGAGATATGGATAAAGGTAAAGGACTGCAGACAAAAACTAAAGTGTGGATGATCCGGGCCAAAGGCTGCTCCTCTAAATGTAATCTGACGTCTGCAAGCCCCCTCCGACTTGTATGGTTTTCCACTCCACTTGCCAGCTGTTACCAGACTCAATACTGTCTGAACATTCACAGCTCAAAGCTGGATTTTTGCCATTCTGAAGAGGCCAACTTCATTTGAAACATGGGTATCCGCACAATCACTGCGACTTTAAGAACTCAAATGGCTGGTGTTATGAGCTGGGAATGGTTGCATCTCACTCCTTTGGAATCCTGCCAGAGCATGACGAAGTCCCTTGAAGGTTAAAAAAAAGAGAATAGACAAAGACTAAAAACCTACCTAGTGCCTGAAAACAGGGTCAACATTTGATGCAACCTATAAACGCTCAATTTCATCCCCAGCCTCCACCAGCAGAAAGCGGACGATGCCAGAGCTGGGACAGGAGTGACTGCCACATCTGTGGCTGCTTTGGTATTTTGGGCTTAAAGGCGTCCCAAACACTACGGGCTTTGCCCGTGTCCTCCATCCCTCCCTGACTACCCATGGGTTTAGACTGACAGACACGTGGCAGACGTACACCGGTCAGTAGTCTAAAAATACTAGCAACAGCGTGAAGGGAACACAGCCTCCTCCCTGGGGTGGAGGCTGTGACTGAAACGGGAGAACCCTCATACTGAGAAAGCCACCAGCTGCAGAATTCCTCAAGGGAACGGTGACGCCAGCTCCATAAAGCGCTTGAGTTCAGCGAGACTCTTCCTTCACAGTATGAACAGCGGGCTCAGTTTTCCTACTATACGTTAGGCACCCATACATCTCTTCTCAGTAAGTATCTGAGGAGGTACCTTCCTGTAGTTTTCCTTCAAGGCATTTTTATCATCAGTGAAGGCTTAGTATTGAGGCAAAAAAAAAAAAAAAAAGCCAATTCTGATCGATGAGAACTTGATTCCCTTAAAGTTATCTACTAAAAAATATGAATATAAAAGCTTATCCAGTCACCGTCTATGACTGCCTGCATACTTTTATAATGACGACAGTGTGTATGGTTTTTCTGTTTCTAATGGGGAGATAATTTGGTTTGGTGATAGGAAACCACGCGATATTCTGCCAGGAAGACGTCACCCCGCTACTCCACTGAGTGGGAATAATGCTGCTGGGAATGAACCCGAGACTCTGAGGAGGGGATACACAAGAGAGGCCTGCAGCTTTTCAGTGGCCCTGACTGCTGCCGTGAAGAACTGCAACCAACCCACGGCTTCAAAACACAAGGGCACTTTAACCTGGGGCATGAGGAGAAACTTAGTAACTTCAACAGGATTCTACTTTCCTTTTTTGATGAAAAAAATTCTAAGCCACTAGACCCAACACTTTGCTACCATGAACTAATGTGACATGATGCACTGCTATTTCCACTGAGCCAAAGGCCAGAAGCCAAACGCCCGCTGGGAGCCAGGCGGGGCGTGGGACGGGTGGAGGGAGCGGCAGGGGCCGGGGCAAACTGGGCAGCACGGTCCAGTCCCACGGCAGGGGCTCCTCAGACCTGGGTGACTGTTGCCTCAGAGGGGAATTTAGGCACAGCGTTACCAGGTCTTCTGATTTTTCCAAAGAAGATAAGAGACTGGATTTTCCTGCAAAGCCTCCTAAGTTTCAAATGTCAGCAAATACAATTCACTCTGTGGGCAACCAAAACATGGCTATAGGTTGGAAATGGCCCATAAGCCACCAATATCAAGCAGTGGTGAAAACGGCAACAGAACCCCATTTCACTTCTGTTCCAGTCCGTATCCAAAGGCCTTTAGAAGGTTTTCACCCTAAAATTAGAATAGACAGTCATGCATGCGTGAGAGCAAATACCAAAAGAACTTGAAGGGAAAGCTTACATGACGATGAAAAAATAACTCAATGATAGTTAATTTAACGTTAACAGCCTACCAGAATTTCTTGGGCATCAGAACCGAGTTTCTGTAATGAAATTAAGTAATAACACCTATATGTTCTTACAGCAATACAGAGGTTTACAACAAATTTTCATATTAATTTTTCTACTTGATCCGCATATCACTATTTTTTAGGTTATAACACGGAAGTACAAAGCAGTCAAACGACTTGCCCAAGGCTCTAAGACTACTCAGTGGCAGAGCGAAAGAAAATGGAACCTTCCGAATTTTAGTAATAGTTCCCACATGGTATGGCTGTCCAGGTAACCTATTTCATAGATACTTGCTATTTATTTTGTTTTATTCACTATATTTATAACATTCTAATAGTACAGCCCATTAGAGCTGGAAGGGTCATTACAGACAATTTAATCCAGTAGTTCTCAACTTTTCCGTGCTTCCGTTTTGTTCACACGCACAACACAGCACCAACAAACACTTCCTAGATTCAGTTGTAACCTCGGGTAGAAAGAGGGGCTCAGGGCCGTGGAGGGTGGAAGGAAGTATACGTGTGGAAGGAGGGTACGTGTAGTAACTGTGCCCTTTCAGAAACCATCTACCATCACCCCCTGAGCGGCCTGCTCCCTCCCCTGGGTTAAAACTTACTGGCCTAGACCATCCCTCTTACTATTCACCTGATGGGTTAGGAAACGGAGGACAAGTTGGATGACTAACTGTCCCAAGTTCACAGAGTTACAAAGCGGCAAAGCCAAGTGTAGAACCCAATTCCTTAAACCAAGATATGAAGGCGAGAAGAGGGCTCTGATGTCTTCAAATATTCTCAAAGGCATCACTGCAGGTTGCGGGATTTGGGGGTTGTTGTTCTGTAGCTGTTGAGTGACGTTCCTGGGACACCAGACACAAAGTTTCTCTTACCTCCCATCCTTCCATTTCCAGTCCTCTCTTGCCATAGATATCGTAGATGGCCCTGGTTTGGGGGTCACTGAGCACTGCAAGTTAAAAACCAAACATGTTTACAAAGCACAAAATTCACCTTTCAGTCCTGACCACAATACCACCAGGCAAGGCCACCTCTTTTTGTTCTTCTCTTTCCAGCCACAATCTTCCCAGAGACCCCATCATTCCCGATGTGTCTTTCCTCCTAATTGCTCCCTAGATCCAAGCGAGGACATGTTTAAAGGTGGCTACAACGAGAAACACTGGATTTTTCACGTCCAAGCTACTCTTTGCTTCGTTGTGAGGTGCACTGACCCTGCATCTCTAAAGGACAGCTTTTTTGTTTTGTTTTGTTTTTGTTTTTATTTTCTTTTTGCGGTACGCGGGCCTCTCACTGCTGTGGCTTCTCCCGTTGCGGAGCACAGGCTCCGGACGCACAGGCTCAGCGGCCACGGCTCACGGGCCCAGCCGCTCAGCGGCACGTGGGATCTTCCCAGACCGGGGCACGAACCCGTGTCCCCTGCATCGGCAGGCGGACTCCCAACCACTGCGCCACCAGGGAAGCCCAAGGACAGTTGTTTTTAAAAGCACCTAGTGAGCTTCCGCCACAGTCTATAAAGTATCTTGGCTTGAGAGAGTGAATTCCAGTTTCTAACAGAGCCTAATGTAAAACTAGGGACAGGCTCTGACCAGAAAAATGTGACTTTTTATTATGTAGGGGTTTGTTTGTTTGCTTTTGGATGCCTCTCTTCTTTATTTGTAAATCATTTTTAAAAGACACAAACACCTCTCACTATGGTGTCGGCCATGTCACCTAAAGTACATCAGAAAAAGACTGTTCAGTGAGGGTGAGAGCTGTTCAAAGGACCTCCAAACCGAACCTGAACATCCGTACAGCAAACAGTCGTTACCTCCCTCCTCTGCTGGGCCAACTTCTGTTCAAGACCTTTGAATCTTTCCCCGCCTGAGATTTCCCATATATTTTTAGGTCTAATTAAAAAATGATGTAAATGACTCTATCCATACTCAAATCTAATGAGGAAGAAAGAAATGCGGACCACCGGAAAACTTGGGAGCCAAACTTCTTGAGCTGATCTCTAGGATTTAATAAGGAATTATTTGTTCACCATCTCAGTCTCCCTTTAGGCCAAACACTGGGGCCAGGTCTGCTGCGGCAGCATTTTCACAAGCGCTGGCAGGGATTTTCTGTCAACTCTTCCCCAAATCTCCAAAACAATACAATCCAGTGTGTGGGCAATTCAGACAACCAAATACAATAAAAGGAACGAGTTTGTGGTCAAGCTTTATTCAGACCAGGTAAGTAGCCTGAAAAGTTACATTTGGTGAAGACACAGGCTGACTGTATACACGTAGGTGCCACAGTCTCAGTTTTACTGGTCATTTGAAATCTAACTTTCTGGTAAAACTATAGTGAATACAGCAATACGCTTTTATGTCCACAATGAGAAGTCTTTATTTTGTAAAGAAAATCTAATTTTCGGTCTACCTAATTAAGGAGCAAATCACCAAATGGCTCTGGAATGAATAACTTACTTTACTTGGCATAGATCCTAAGAGTGATTTCATATTTTTTTAATTTTAATTTTAAAAATTGTGGTATAATACACACAACATAAAATTGATCATTTTAACCATGTTTAAGTGTACAATTCAGTGGTGTTAAATACATTTGCAATGTTGTGTAACCATCACAATCTATTTCTAGAACTTTTGCATCATCTCAAACAGAAACTGTACCTATTAGTGATTTTAGTATTTTATAAACAAATATATTACAAAACTTTTTCTGAACTACATAAGATATAAATATAAAAATCTGAATTACTTGATTCTATTTCCTGTTAGGCTCCTTAACACCATTTTCTTGCTTTTGTTAGTACCTTTCCTTAACTGAATGCTACAGAACCAATAAAATCACTTTCAGATGGAAAAACTGTTCTTTGCATCTTCTCACAAAAAAAAGAGAACAAAGAGAGCTTGTCTGTAGTGATCAGCCTTTTACTTCTAAGAGTTCCCTTTAGAAGAAAACTAGTAAATGATTTAAAGCTGGAGTATTCCCTTGCAATTCAGACTATGGGCTATTACTTCACCTGCAGCCTCATTTTCTACTTACTGGACACGTATTGATTTCCAAAGCAAAATACTACTCTTTCAAAGGTCCCTGTCAGTAAAAAGCACTAAACTAACCACCTCTTTTATACACCTCTAAGGACTCTCTTTTTCTATCCTCTACAAATCAAGACTCTTAAAAATTGAGTGTCTGCTACCAGGGTGTTTCTGTAGAGCCAAGCCCCGCTCTGACCTTCATAAGCCTGGTGAACGAGGTTAAACAGTCGCTCCGCCTGCAATTTGAGCTCCGGGTCTCTGTGCTTGTCAGGATGGTAAAGCATACACAGCCTGCGGTAGGCCGCTTTCAGCTCTTCGGAAGAGGCCTACAGAAGGAAAAATCCAATTAGAGAGCAATCAATGCTACTTAAATGTTATCATGATCAGAATCAGCCTTGAAATGGGAAGCTGTCAGCCACTTTCCAACATGTTTGCTTTCTACATATAGGACATAATGAAGTTATGCTTTATTACTTCAGTAAGGTCCCTTTTTTCCACAGTTAATAAAGTGATCAATTATGTACATCGATAGCAACTGTGTTTTGCTGGGAAATGCTGCTATCAGATGAAATGAAAGCTTGTGTCCCTACCCTGGTTCTCTGTGCTCTGAGCGGAAATGAGAAACGTCACAGAGACCTGCTTGCTCTTTAACCTGAGTTATTTAAAGTCAATCCTGCCAAGGTACTCTCAACAAAGAATTTGTTCAGAAAGGAAAAAAGCTATATACCATTAGACAGAAATGCCATGCATTTAATCCATTTTCTGACAAAGGAAACTCAATGAATATTCACCCTTAAAAAATCAAAGACATGGGCTTCCTTGGTGGCGCAGTGGTTGAGAATCTGCCTGCTAATGCAGGGGACACGGGTTCGAGCCCTGGTCTGGGAGGATCCCACATGCCGCGGAGCAACGAGGCCCGTGAGCCACAACTACTGAGCCTGCGCGTCTGGAGCCTGTGCTCCGCAACAAGAGAGGCTGCGATAGTGAGAGGCCTGCGCACCGCGATGAAGAGTGGCCCCCGCTTGCCACAACTAGAGAAAGCCCTCGCACAGAAACGAAGACCCAACACAGCAAAAATAAATAAATAAATTAATAAACTCCTACCCCCAACATCTTCTTTAAAAAAAAAAATCAAAGACATAAAATTGTCAGATCAACACACATTTCTATTCAACCTCTAATACTAAAAGGTAGCACATAAAGCAGGCAAAAATGCTTTACTATCCTACAGTAAAAAGCCTTCCCACCCCCAGCACCCAAAGGGTCACTACCCAACACATACACCTCTCCAATTCTTGTAAGTAATCAATTTGAGGGGAAAATGCACCATAAGAAGAGCACAGATGACACAAAGAGTGAAATGGGCTCTGCGTGTGTTTTAACTGCACAGAAGGGAGGAAGGAAGAGGGATGACAGAAATCCACTTTCTACTTCGCCTGCCTCTCAGCGGCCAAGTTCTCAGAAGCAGACTTCGTCAGAGGCTCTAGGAACACTGTGCCATCTCTCTGGCAGGGCCCTCAGGTGTGTTTTGGGGAAGTACTATGTCTGATATTATACCAACCCCAGGGACCATTTTGGTCTGTCAGAGGTGATGCCAAACGGACAGCTCTGTCCAGATGATTTGTCAAGTAAATAACATTTTATTTTGCGAGGCAACCCCACCGTTTTGACAACAGAAGCAAATTCTGGGTCACTGACAACATGCCAGAGGGGCCTGAAAAGCCAGCTCCCTGGGTAGAGGAATGGGACCAGGTCCCCACTGAGGAAGCTGAGGATGGATGGTGCTCTGGGATCAGGTCCGGGAACACGGGTACACAGGAGAGCGGTCACAGGGACACGATTACTCAAGACATCAAGGTTACAAGGGAAGACGTTAAACTGTATTTTTCTGTAATGTCCACAATTTTTCAATATCTTCCAATTCCAGGAGTAATGAATGCTTTTACCAATGAAAAAAGGCAAAACCTTACTTCAGTGATAATTTTTGGTCTGAAATTTAGATATTTTCTATAGGGCTAAGTTATTCTGATGCCAGGAAATCTGTGCAAGTTTACCAGAGATCTTAAACAAGGAATTCTGCAGAACTCCCAACAGGAAGACAATAACCGTTACTGGAACGGTACGTGTGTCAGTCCCACGTGCCCGGGAGGACGGGCTGTGAGGACCCAGGTGCCACTCTTGGGCCACTTTCTCCGTCCGAGGAGTGGGTGGTTGGGTGGATGACCTCTGTGGGCCTTCCCAGCTCTAACTGGACGTGGTTCTGTCATGAGAAAAGCTCTGCTAGACCCGGGCCACTCGGCTGTCCTTTAACGCAGACAGGACCCTCACAGTTGGACTATAGGCACAGGCACATCAGTGTTTTTAATCAGCAGCTTCTTGACCGTTACCATTAACTACTTCACTGGAAAATGCTCAAGGACCTTGCTGACTGAGCATCCTTTTGTCTCCAAGGGTTAGGCAGATGTCTGCCCCGTGCCAGCACTATTCTCTTTCTCCATCTCCTCTTTGGTGTAGCCTTTGGGAATCACACTCCTGAACGATTTGTAGATGGCCGTCCTCCCCCTTTCTCTGCCTCTGGCCGTCCGTGGGATTTCCTCTGGGGTCACACACCAGCCTTCCAGGGGTGAAGAACGTAGGCTTCAGGCTAACGAGCTTTCTGACCCTCAGCTTTCTCAGCTGCTAAAGGGGATGACAAGTATGCTCAGGGGCGGTGTGGAAATGAAATGAGACAGTGACCACACAGTGCTTCATACAGCGCCCAGCACACAGCAAAAACCTACTCATTGTTGCTCTTCTAAAACCTTTTCTTTGTTTTCTCATCTTGAAACTGTAGACAACAGTACCCCATCACACTTACTTTGAGGAGTAAATGAGCTAATACGCATACAAGCTCTTAACAATGCCTTGCACACATGAGGAATTTAATCACTGTAGCTATCATTACTGTCACAATTCAATTTTGATATCCTTTTGGCAGCATGAATACTGAAACTGGGACAATTCAGAGAGAAGGCACAGCCCTGGTGTGAGGATGATAGGAACATTCATTCATGAAGGGGCCCACATTTGTGAAAATCCACTGACCTGCATGCTTATGACGTGCACTTTTCTATACATGTATTCTATTTCAATAAAAACACAAGACCAAACGTTCCCATCTCTGTGATCTCTGTGGTTCCCTTTTCTTTCTCCTACCGTAGGCTTCTTTCCACGTTCACGTCAATTATGCAACGCATTCCCTGCCACACTTACCAATATGCCACCTGTGCCAAACCCCATTGTTTTAAGTAAATAAAGAATAGTTAACTAATGGCAAATTAAATGTGTCTTCTCCAGATAGGTTTACTTATGTAACCATGTAAAAGGGGGTTGTTCCTTCCTGAGTAGCCATTACAAATTATTCCCTTTCTGCAAATTTTAATTGCTCTTTCCAGCATCTCATAAAAATTACAAGTGCAGGATTAGATAGACTTGACTGACTTTAGGTTAGACTGCTATTTCCTGGTTGTTAAAAGTAAACCAGATGACAAGGGAGTACAGTGTCTAGTCTGTAATACCTTCTTTAATCATATTAATAAATGGCTTAACGTGCTACTGATTAAGTAACAGAAACGAGAAGTTTCATTTTTAATAAATATCACATTCAATAAAAGGTTAGATTGGACCTTTTATCGTAACTGAATAGCTAAGGTCACTGGTTCGATATTTCATAAATGATAAACTCTTTCACTATCGTAAAAACACTGATACCATTTCAAAATAGGTGATATCATTAAAAACGATGCCTAAAGTTACGTACTTATTTCTAAAATTCATTATAAAATTAAGAGATGTATTGTGCTTTAAGTGTGAAAAGTTTCATCATCTCAATCATCTGGTTATAATTTCAATGGAAAGTAAATCTATTATAAATTCAACCTTTATGTATCATAAGATTCATAGTGAAAAGGTCCCTAGAGACCTGTAGAGTTTAGTGGTCTGTTAAAGCTGTTGGATTAGATGCTATACAATACAAAAATACAATAAAGCACAAAAAAGAAATTCAACACAAACATATTAAAAAATAAAAATATCTGTATATGCAGATGTTGTCTATGTAGAAAATCATAAAGAATCTACAAAAAAACGTACTAAGTGATTTTAGCAAGGTCATGGGATACAGGATCAACAGGCAAACATCAATTTATTTCTATATACTAAAAACTGAAACTTAAAACGACAATACCATTTAAAGTATCATTAACAAACATGAACTACTTAGGGATAAATTTAACAACTGCAAGACCCATACACTGAAAACTACAATGCACTGCTGAAAGAAATTAAAGAAGACCAAAAATAATGGACAGATAAGCTGTCTTCATGCATCAGCAGACTCAGTATTGTTCAGATGTCAGATTTCCCCAAAGCAACCTACAGATTCAATGCAGTCCAATGAAAATCCTAGGTTTTTTTGGGTAGAAACTGACAAGCTAATTCTAAAATTTGTATGGAAAAATGATATGGAGCAAAAATAAATTTTACTTTCCTAGTTATTTTACTAACCAAAATAACTTCGAAGAACTGGAGGACTCACATTACTGGACCTTAAGATTCATCATATGGGGGCCTCCCTGGTGGTGCAGTGGTTAAGAATCTGCCTGCCAATGCAAGGGACAGGGGTTTGAGCCCTGGTCCAGGAAGATCCCACATGCTGCAGAGCAACTAAGCCCGTGCACCACAACTACTGAGCCTGTGCTCTAGAGCCCACAAGCCACAACTACTGAGCCCGCGTGCCACAAGTACTGAAGCCCACATGCGAAGAGCCCGTGTTCCTCAACAAAGAGAAGCCACTGCAATGAGAAGCCCACGCACTGCAACGAAGACTAGCCCCTGCTCGCTGCAACTAGAGAAAGCCTGAGTGCAGCAACAAAGACCCAACGCAGCCAAAATAAATAAATAAATTTTAAAAAGGTTATAAGACACAAAGAAAGACATTACATATTAATAAAGGGTTCATACAGCAAGAAGACAGAATAACTATAAACTTACATACCTAATGACAGACCATCAAATACATAAAGCAAAAATTGACAGAACTGAAGGGGGAGAAATAGAGTTTCACAGTAATAGGTGGAGACTTCAACATCCTATGAATAACCAGACAAAAGATAAGTAAGGCAATAGAGGACTTGAACAACACAATGAACCAACTAGATCTAACAGACACATACAGAATATTCTACACAACAACAGAAACACATTCTTCTCAAGTGTACATAGGACATTTTCCAGGACTGACCATCTGGTAGGCCACAATTTAAGTCTCAATAGAATTTAAAAGATAGATATCATACAAAGGGGCTTCCCTGGTGGCGCAGTGGTTAAGAATTCGCCTGCCAATGCAGGGGACACAGGTTCGAGCCCTGGTCCGGGAAGATCCCACATGCCACAGAGCAACTAAGCCTGTGTGCCACAACTACTGAGCCTCCGCTCTAGAGCCCGTGTGCCACAACTACTGAAGCCCGCATGCCTAGAGCCCGTGCTCCACAACAAGAGAAGCCAGTGCAATGAGAAGCCTGTGCACCGCAACGAAGAGTAGCCCCCGCTTACCGCAACTAGAGAAAGCCCGCGTGCAGCAACGAAGACCCAACGCAGCCAAAAATAAATAAACAAAATAAATAAATTTATTTTAAAAAAAAGATATCATACAAAGTATCCTCTCCAACCACAATGGGATGAGATTAGAAATCAATTACATAAGGAAAACTGGAAAAGACACAAATTTGTGACAAACAATACACTCTTAAATGACCAATAGATCAAAGAAAAAAAATCACAAGGGAAATTAGAAAATACTTAGAGATGAACGAAAACGAAACACAACATACCAAAACTTACGGGATGCAGTGCTAAGGGGGAAATTTGTAGCTATAAACGTTTACATTAAAAAACGGGAAATCTCAATTCCCTGACAGTCCAGTGGTTAGGACTCTACACTCTCACCGCCAAGGGCCCGGTTTCAACCCCTGGTCGGGGAACTAAAATCCCACAAGCTGCGTGGCATGGAAAAAGGAGATAACAAATCAACAACTAACTTTCCAACTTTTTTTTTTTTTGGGGCTGCGTTGGGTCTTTGTTGCTGCGTGCGGGCTTTCGCTAGTTGTGGCGAGCGGAGGCTACTCTTCATTGTGGTGGCTTCTCTTGTTGCGAAGCATGGGCTCTAGGTGCCAGGCTTCAGTAGTTGTGGCACGTGGGCTCAGCAGTTGTGGCTCACGGGCTCTAGAGCGCAGGCTCAGTAGCTGTGGTGCACGGGCTTAGCTGCTCTGTGGCATGTGGGATCTTTCTGGACCAGGGCTTGAACCCGTATCCCCTGAACTGGCAGGTGGATTCTTAACCACTGCACCACCAGGGAAGTCCCTAACTTTACAACTTTTAAGAAACTAGAAAAGAATGAAATAATGTCATTTGCAGCGACATGGATGGACCTAGAGATTGTCATACCGAGTGAAGTAAGTCAGACAGAGAAAGACAAATATATTTTGCTTATATGTGGAATCTAAAAAAAATGGTACAAATGAACCTATTTACAAAACAGAAATAGAGCCACGGATGTAGAGAACAAAACTATGGTTACCAAGAGGCAAAGGGGTGAGGGGGAGGGATAAATTGGGAGATTGGGATTGACATATACACACTACTATATATAAAATAGATAGCCAACAAGAACCTACTGTACATCACAGGGAACTCTTCAATATTCTGTAATGAGTTATATGAGAATAGAATCTACAAAAGTGTGGATATATGTATATGTATGACTGATTCACTTTGCTGTACAGCAGAAACTAATCCAACATTGTAAATCAACTATACTCTAATAAAAATTAATTTAAAAATAAATAAAAGAAAAAAAAAGAAACTAGAAAAAGAAGAAAAACTAAACTCAAAGCTGGCAGGAGAAGGAAATCATAAAGATTAGAGCAGAGATAAATAGAGAACAGATAAACAATAGAAGGAATTAGTGAAAAAAAAGTTGACTCTTCAAAAAGACAACACAATCGACAAACCTTTGGCTAGACTAACTAAGGAAAAAAAAGAAAGAAGACTCAAATTACTAAAATCAGAAATGAGGGCTTCCCTGGTGGCGCAGTGGTTGAGAGTCTGCCTGCTGATGCAGGGAACATGGGTTCGTGCCCTGGTCCAGGAAGATTCCACATGCCGTGGAGCGGCTGCGCCCGTGAGCCATGGCCGCTGAGCCTGCACTCTGCAACGGGAGAGGCCACAACAGTGAGACACCCGCGTACCACAAAAAAAAAAAAAAAAAAAAAAAAGAAATGAAAGAATGAAAGTGGAGATATTACTACTGATTCTACAGAAATAGAAAAATTGGAAAACGTAGATGAAATGGACAAATTACTAGAAATACAAAATCTACCAAGACTGAATCATGATCTAACAGGAAATCTGAATAGACCTATAACTAGTAAAGAGATTGAATTAGTAATCAAAAACCTCTTGACAAAGAAATGCCCTGGACCTGATGGATTCACTGGTGAATTCTTCCAGACATTTAAAGAAGAACTAATATCAATCCTCAAACTTTTCCAAAATATTGAAGAGGGAACATTTCCAAACTCATCCTATGAGACCACTATTACCCTGATGCCAAAGCCAGACAAAGACACCACACAAAAAAGAAAACTATAGACCAATATCCCTTATGAACATGGACGCAAAAATCCTCAACAAAATATCAGCAGAGTTCAGAAGCATATTAAAAGGATACACATTACGACCAAGCGGGATTTATTCTTGGAATGCAACGATAGTTCCATGTATGAAAATTGATCAATATAATATACCATGTTCATAGAAACCATGATCATCTCAACTGTTGCAGAAAAAGCACTGACAAAGTTCAACACACTTTCATCACAAAAACACTCAGCAAACTAGCAACAGAAGGAGACTAAAAGAAACTAAAAGCCATAAAGAGCTCTTACAACTGAAGAAGACAAATTCAAAGCAAACATCATACTCAGTGGTGAAAGACTGAAAGCTTCTCCTCTAAGATCAGGAACAAGGCAAGAATGTCTGTTCTCACCACTTCTATTCAACATAGCACTGGAAGTCCTAGCCAGAGCAATTAGGTAAAAAAAGAAATAAAAGGTATCCAAACTGGAAAAGAAATAAAATTATCTCTGTTTGCAGATGATACTATCTTATATGTAGAAAACTCTACAAAAATTCCACACATACACAAAACCTTGTTAGGACTAACAAATGAGTTCAGCAAAGCTGCAAGATACAAAGTCAACACACAAAAATTAGCTGCATTTCTATACATGAACAATAGACAATCTGAAAAGGAAATGAAGAAAACAGTTCCATTTCCAATAGCATCAAAAACAAAGACACAAAAAACTTAAGAATTAACTTAAACTTAAAAGACTAACATAAAGAAATTAAGATGACAAAAATAAACAGAAAGATACTTTATATCAATGGATTGGAAGACTTAATATTATTAAAATGTCACTACTATGCAAAGCAACTAACAGAATCAATTCAATCCCTATTAAAATCCCAATGACATTTTTCACAGAAATAGAAAAGTCCCTTCTAAAATTCACATGGAATCTCAAGGGATCCCAAAAGCCAAAACAATCTTGAAAAAGGACAAAGATGGGGGACTCACACTTCTGTATTTTAAAATTTACAACAAAGCTACAGTAATCAAAACAGATTGATATCGGCATAAGACATATAGACCAATGGAATAGAGTAGAGAGCTCAGAATTAAACCCTCACACAAACTGTCAAATTATTTTTGACAAACATGCCAAGACTATTCAATAGGGAAGGGATAGTCTTTTCAACAAATGGTACTGGGATAACTGAATATCCCCATGAAAAGAATGAAGACCCTTACCTAACACCATATACAAAAAATAATGTGACTGATTTTTGTGTGTTGACTTTGTATCCTGCAACTTTTGCTGAATCCGTTTATTAGTTTAGCCACCCAAAATGGATCAAAGACCTAAACATAAGAGCTAAAACTATAAAACTCTTAGAAGAAAATATAAAGCAAAAGCTTCATGACATTGGATTTGGCAATGATTTCTTGGATACAACACCAAAGGCACATACAACAAAAGAAAAAATGGACAAATTGGACTTCACCAAAATCAAGAACTTTTATGAATCAAAGGATACCATCAAGAAAGTGAAAAAACAACCTACAGAATGGGAGAAGATATTTGCAAATAGTATATCTGACAAGAGATCAATATCTAGAATATATAAAGAATTCCTAAAACTCAACAAAAACAATCTGATTCAAATATGGCAAAGGACTTAAACAGACATTCATATATCAAAGAACATATACGAATGGCCAAAAGCACATGGAAAGATGCTCCATATCACTAACCATTAGGGAAATACAAGTCAAAGCCACAATGAGATACCACTCCACACCCATTAGGCTGGCTACTATAAACAAAAAAACAAGCAAGTGTTGGCAAAGATGTGGAGAAACGGGAACTCATGTGCATTGTCGGTAGGAATGTAAAATGGTAGAGCTTTTATGGGAAATAGTATGGCAGTTCCTCAAAAAAATTAAAAACAGATTTACCATACAATCCAGCAATTCCATTTCTGGGTAAATACCCAAAAGAACTGAAAGCAGGGTTTTGAACAGATATTTGTACACTCATATTCAGAGCAGCATTATTCACAACAGCTAAAATGTGGAAGCAGCCCGAGTACCCATCAACAGATGAATGGATAAGCAAAATATGGTATACAAATACAATTGAATATTATTCAGCTTTAAAAAGGCAGGGAATTCTGACATGTGCTGCAACATGGATGAACCTTGAGAACATTATATTAAGTGAAATAAGCCAGTCATAAAAAAAGAAATACCGTATAATTTTACTTACTGTTTAACAGGTATATACTGTTTAACAGGTATAGAGTTTGGGTTTTACAAAATGAAACGAGTTCAGGAGATATAAATGGTGGTGGCAGAGGCACAACAATATGTAAGCAGCGTTTAATATCACTGAACGGCATACTTTAAAATGGCTAAGATGGCAAATTTTATGTTATATGTATCTTACAAGTTAAAAATTTGAAAAACCAAAAACCCAACAAAACCTGAGAATGGAAAAAAAGATACAAATGTGAAAGCTAAAACCGTAAAGCTTCTAAAAGACAACACAGGAGATAATCTTTGTAACTTCGAGTTAAAGATTTCCTATATAGGATAATAAAAGAAAAATATTTGTAAAATATCTGTCTCATAGATTTGTATTTGGAATATACAATGAGCTCTCACAACTGAAGAAGATAAACAACCTGATAAGATAAGGACTAAAAGATGTAAACAGAAACGTCAACAAAAGATGATACAGGAATGGTGAACAAGTACACAAAAAGACATTCAACATTGTTAGTCATTAGGGAAATGCAAATTAAAAACACTTAACAACCACTAGAATGACTAAAATGAAAAAGACTGAGAATATTAAGTGTGGATGAGGATGTGGAGCAAAAGTAAACTTCATTTTCAAAAATATGAAGAGCAACTTTGTCGTAAGCATAGATTATAAAAATGGCATCAGGGGCTTCCCTGGCGGCGCAGTGGTTGAGAGTCCGCCTGCCGAAGCAGGGGACACGGGTTCGTGCCCCGGTCCGGGAGGATCCCACATGCCGCGGGGCGGCTGGGCCCGTGAGCCATGGCCACTGAGCCTGCGCACCGCAATGGGAGAGGCCACAACAGTGAAGAGGCCCGCGTACCGCACAAAAAAAAAAAAAAAAAAAAAGGCATCAATTCCTCTGGTTAAACAGGTTAAAGAAATGAGTCAAATGCTAGTTTTTTCCTAGTTGAATTACCTTAAAAATATTTTTTATTAGAAAAATATATATATTCATCATAGATAAAGTTGAAAATACAGGTAAGAAAAATATATTTAAAAATAAAATTGGGGCTTTCCTGGTGGCGCAGTGGTTGAGAGTCCGCCTGCCGATGCAGGGGATACGGGTTTGTGCCCTGGTCTGGGAAGATCCCACATGCCGCGGAGCGGCTGGGCCTGTGAGCCATGGCCGCTGAGCCTGCGCGTCTGGAGCCTGTGCTCCGCAACGGGAGAGGCCACAACAGTGAGAGGCCAGTGTACCGCAAAAAAAAAAAAAAAAAAAAGTATTTCTTCTACAATATAATTGTATAACTTGTTTTTTCAGTTAAAGGTCTTGTGGAGTTTTGTTTTTTCGGGTATTATTGATCATTAAGTGTTTTCTACACCATTTTAAATGCCGTTATTACAGTTTATATAACAATCTTCTATTAATAACTTTCATTTGTTTTAAAAAGGCTGCAGTGGACATCCCTATAGCTAAAATTTTGTGTGTATGCATGATTATCTTTTTGAAAATAAGTTTCTAAAATTGTTGGGTATAAGGGTATAAGACTTCCATTTTAGTCTTCTGAACTGATCTCCAGAAAGTATTTACCATTTAATTATTTTAAATTTAAAAATTTAATTTTATCCAAGGACTACATAAACAGTTTATAAATAAAACTACTAGACTTATAACCCCAAACAGCATTCACTCCCACTCCTCAGATGCAAGCACTTTTAAATCTTTTAGCATTCTTCTCATTTTATTTCTAAATATACTCATATCCTTAATTTTAAAATTTTAGACTTAATTTAAGAGAATTTAGTTATCTTCCACTTCCTTGGGCTTATCTTTCCCCTCCTTTCTGTGTAATTATCACAACTTTCGTTCAAATCAATGCAGTTTTTCTTTTTAATTAGTTTAGTTTTAATTATGACTGTAAATATAGTTCAAAGCTGAATCAAACAGTATACTATGATTACATTTCTTTTCTTGAACTACTTTTTATTTTTTCTGGAGTTAACAATTGCCTCATCTTTTTCATTTGCTTTAGCTTTCTATGGCTCTGTTACGATTCTTCTCCAACTCTTCACAGTATACTTCTTATAGTAAAAGACTTCTAATATTCCTCTCAATATCAAACAGCACATCACTTTCATTTTTTTTTTCCCTCTAAGAGGCACTCCTCCAAGAGCTCTCTGCCCTGTTCTTGTTGTTGGGCTTGCTAAACAAACTTCATCTTAGGATTTCCTGTCACCATCTTCCTGGGTATCTTTCCTGGGTTGGTATCTCTTTTCTGTATCCTATGCCTTTCTCTTTCTTGGTTTTCTTCTTCATTTTGATGGAGCTCAATCCCCAGTAGTTTCCTTTACAGATATTCTCAAAAGAAGAAGCAGCTCTCGGAAATTAAAAATTAGATAACAGAAGTAAAAGACTGGTTGGGAGGAAAAATTTTTTAGGCTTTGTATATCTCAAAATGTTCTTATAATCTGCCTTTATACTTAATGAATAGTTGGCTGGGTATAGAATTCTAGCTTGGAAATAACTTTCCCTCAGGATTTTTATTACATTGCTCCACTGTCTTCTAGTTTACAGTACTACTGGTGAGATACCTTATGTCTTTCCAATTCCAGCCCTTTGTTTGTGACCTGTTTGGAAACTTTTAGGACTCTCTCTTTGATCTATGATTTCCTTTAGTATGGGGAGTCCTTTTCTCCCCCATCCACTATGCTAGTTATCTGAATGGACCTTTTAAACCTATAGTCTCCTATCTTTTGAGAAATATTCTCATATTAATTGTTTCATAATGTCTTCCCCCTCATTTTACTTTACTTCATGGCTAAGAACTGATCTTCTAGTTTTTAAGTTTTACTTTTGTGCATATTTCCTCATCTTTATCTTCCAGCCCTTCCACAGAATTTCTGTTATCTTATTTTTAATTTCCAAGAGCTCCTCCTCTTTTTATACAGTATTGCTCTTTGATATATCACCTTGTTCTTATTTCTTGCATGTAGTATCTTATCTATCTGAAGATGATCTAGCTTCCAAACTCCCTGCATTGTCTGCTTCCTTCTAGTTTCTCCTTGCTGTCTGCATGATCTCAGAATTTCACGTTGGAGCCTTCCCTCAAACATCTGACATTCTTTGGCAATTGACTTACACTTCATAGTAAGACACTAAGAAGCTATTTGGAAGCTCTGTATGTGTGAACAGGTCTTGTCATCTGATGAGCTTCTCTGTGAAATGCCTGGGAGGGAACCTACAAGTTTCATTTGGCAGTCTTTTCTTTCTGATGGGCTAGTTCCTTCAGGGGAGAGACCAGAGAATAAAGGAAGAAAAGCCAGAAGTCTCGCCATGCAAACACTAATGCACCCCCCTGCCTTTGTTAGCGTGCCACTCTCACCCTTTACTGTCTATGTCCAGGCTCCAGAGTCCCTCTGGCTCAACTTCTCCAGAGGAGAATCCTCCTGCCTTCTGGCTGGGTTGGCTAACAGATTTTCATCTTATCAGAGCTCAATACTATCATTAAAAAGAAAAAAAAACTTAGTCTGGTAGAGAAAAAACAAAACAAAACAAACAAAAAAAGCCTTGTTTTAACTTGCATTTGTTTTTTTACTAGTGAGGGTGACATTTTTTCCATACACTTATTTGCATTTTATTTTTTTAGATTTTTTTTTCTGATGTGGACCATTTTTAAAGCCTTTGTTGAATTTGTTACAATATTGCTTCTGCTTTGGTTTTTTGGCCACGAGGCATGTGGGATCTTAGCTCCCTGACCAGGGATCAAACCCTCACCCCCTGTATTGGAAGTCGAAGTCTTAACCACTGGACCGCCAGGGAAGTCCCTTATTTACATTTTAGATTTCTTCTATTTGTTTCCTATTAGGGTATTAATCTTTTTCTTTTTGATTCCAAGAGTTCCTTATATATATTAAAAATATGAATTTTTATCAAATATATTAGATTCCTTTTGAGTCTTTTAACTGGGTTTATAATTGTTTTTAGGCTTTATTTTCCTTTAATAAACACAGATATTTCTCATTTTTACAAAATCAAACCTATCAATTCTCTCTGATTTCTGCTCTGGTATCATGCTTAGAAAAGTCTCCTGACGACAATTTCATTGTATTTGCTTCCCTTAGATAATTAGGCAATTGAAGACACTGCTACATTTTCACTTATTTAATCTCTGGTTGATGGAGACCATCTCTGCAATCAATGTGCACATATTCAGAGTATACAGCCACTCTGCTTTTAGTTTCTACCTTCGTTTAGCAAAGTAAGCTACAGCATGTGAGGAACATCAGTATGTCTGAACCATGACTGTATCCGTCAGGATGGGCTGGGTCAATGGTTCTTAAGTGTGGTGTGGGGCCCCCTGGGAGTCCCTGAGACCCTTTCGGGGGTCCACAGGTCAAAACTATTTTCATAATAATACTAAGATTTTATTTGCCTTTTTCCCATTCTCTCATGAGAGTATAGTGGGATTTTCTTGAGGCTACATGATTGTATATCATTGTTCTGATGGTTAATGAATTGTGTACTTGTATACTTTCCTGTTTTCTAGAAATTTCTAAGGTGGTAACTTTATGGTATAAACACGTGAGTTTTCAGAGGTTAACTCAACTGATTTTAAGTTCTTTTGCTGCACACTTACTATCTTTCGTTATATCTGCTATGCTATCTGTGTATCTGTAACCTCACTGTTGTGGAATACATAGTTATTTTGAAATCCTTAAGTCTTCCTTGTGCCTGTACTGAAATACAAGAAGTAAGTACACTCTGTGTCTTATTATTAAATATTGATAGTTATAACCCACATAAACAAAAGCTCTTTGGGAACCTCAATAATTTAAGAATGTAAAGAGGCCCTGACAGCAAAAAGTTTGAGAACTGCTGGGTTGGTGATACCGTGGTAACAAACCATCCAAAAATTCCAAAGGTTTACTTCTCCCTCACATTACATGTCCATCTCAGGTCAGCTAGTTCTCTGCTTGGAAATGTCCTCAGGTCCCAGGTGGACAAAACAGACACCCTTTGGAACCCTGCCAGTCATGGAGGCAGAGGGAAGAGCATGAGACTCTCCGGCTGGCCTGGCCTTGAAGTACCTCAGCCTGAGCAGGACACACATCACTTCCACTCACACCACTGGTTAGAAAGGGTCATGTGACCCCACCCAACCGCTAGGGGACTAGGAAGTGCAGCCCCCTCGCTAGTTAAGAGCCAATAATGTTTGGTGTAGAGCACGTCTAACTACTACAATGATATTTATTTATTTATTTAAAATTTATTTATTTGGCTGCGCCGGGGTCTTAGTTGTGGCATGCGGAATCTTTAGTGGTGGCATGCGGGATCTAGTTCCCTGAGCAGGGATCGAACCTGGGCCCCCTGCATCGGGAGCACAGAGTCTTAGCCACTGGACCACCAGGGAAGTCCCTACAATATTTAATACAATATTTTGAAGACCTAATAAGGGTATGCAAATAACAGCTAAATTATAACATACCTTCACTTTAAGAAAAGTAAAGCCACAGGCTTTTTATTGCTGAAGCCTATAAGTTTCAAGTTCAAACTTCCAGGCTGTATTTATATATTAGTGCATCTCAGCAACAAAGTCTCAACAAACTATATTCTACTGGATTTTGGGGGGTTTGCCTAATTACCACAATTGAAGATTCATGACTGTCCATATGTTCCACGACAATCTGATTGAAATAAACTGCATCAGCTAATAAAAGGCTGTAATTTTTTATGATACTTGGTGCTCATACGATTTAAAGGAAAAAGCAGATTTCAGAGCTAATTAACACCAAGACAGCATGGGTACTTTGTGCTGAGCAAGAGCTGCTTCATGAAGAGAAAGGGCGTCACAGATTACTTGGCGTCACTGAGTAGATACTGATTATACTAAGAGACCAGTTTTTGTAAAGGTTCCTGCTACACAGTCTGAAGCTTCAGACAATAAAGCTGCTCTCATACACAGCCCTACCCTCTTCTGATGCCATTTTCCCTGCTCAGCACAGTCTTCTATCCTTTTCATTTACATGTGGAAAAATCTTTGGAGGATGTGGAAATAAGTTCCTGCACATGGGGTTCATGCACAAACATAATAGACCCCAACAACGTATGTGGACTCACCCTCAACGTCAAGTATGATGCAGACTGTACTAAATCATTCTGCCTGACTCATCTTTGTAAGGTGCATCACAAATAGAACAGGATTTCAACGGAAACTAACGTGTGCCAATTGTAAAAATTCTGCTCCATTTAACTGACAAAAGGAAAAAGAACTGTACAAAAATAAATCGAATCCATCTGAAGCTATTTACTTTTACAAATATTATTGGTGCTAGTACAAAACATGATAAACAAGTAACCTTTTCTCACTGCAAAAAAGAAACATAAGAGGAAGATAATATCTGCCAGATGAGAAAGGGCAAGGGAAAGGCGTTCTTTCCTCTTCTCACGTGGTATTCAGTCTGGAACTTAGGGGCCCGAGCATAAAGGCATGCGTCTGAATTTGCTCTCATCTTCTGGTACCTGACTTTAAACAATTTTCATAAGTGACAATTTACATTTACCAAACTGATAGTTGATAAACTCCTTTCAGTAAATTCCTCTAGAATGATTTATTGCCAAAAGTGCAATGTGTTCCTCAATACAGGTATTCCACAAAGTAAAATGCACCCGGACCAGGTGAGTACGGTGTTAGCAAATATTCATCATTTCAAGCCAGAATGTCAACCCTACTCTAAGTACCACAGGAGGTACAAAAGAAATATGTCATCCCAGCCCTCAAGGAGATTATAAACTAGAGGGAGGTAGGGGTGTGTGTGTGTGTGTGTGTGTGTGTGTGTGTGTGTGTGTGTGTTCCCTAAAACCCCAGACACATGGATTTAACTAAACAATATATAACAAAAATGCTAATATTAATGATAAAGACATAAGTTCAGGGCTGTCAGAATGCAGAGAAAACTTCGTGGAGGCAGTGGGGTCTGAATGGGAATGCAAAAGGTGGATTCAATTTGCTTTGGTACCAACAACAGGCTGGGGCATTTCAGGGGAAGAGAATGCCCTGAGGAACCAGGAGAGATAGAACACTGACAAACTGGCCAGAGTAGAGGCGCAGAAGAAGGCAGGAAGTAGGTAATAAATCAATGTGGACATCCACCCACCTGCTCATCCATGCAGCAAACATCTGGTAAGTACCTGTCATGTGCCCACACTGTTAGGGACCTGATGGCGAACCAGACAACTATGGTCCCTGACCACATGGAGCTTGCTTTGCAGTGGAAGAAAGCAGAACATCACCACAAAGGGGGCAGAAAAGAGAGAAAACATCTAATTTGTAAGGGGCTTTAAAAAGGGAGCCAAGAGTTTGACCCTTCCTTACCCAATAAACAATAGGAAGCCACAAAAGGTTTCTGGCTAGAGAAATGTGATCAGTACCGTGTGTTAATATTAACTTGTACGGCTTGACTAAAGCTGACAGAAGGCAAACCAGAGAGACCTGAAGAAAACTACAGCAGAAATGTAAGGCTGAGGTTATGAGGGCTGGTTGGCTGGCTGGCAGCCTAGAAGTTGAAACAGAAATGAAGGGGTCAAAGTCGGCTGGAGTCGAGGGGGTTCATGGACTGAGTGGCTTACAGGACAGTCGAGAAGGGGCTCAATACCATGCGGAGAAGAAAAGCCAAAGCGCATCCGGGGTTTTGACTGGGATGCATAGGTCAGGAGAACCTGGGAGGCAGGTGAATCTAACACGTAAGCAATAATGGGCAGAAGGCAGAGATGCGGGGCCCAAGCAGAGCACTTTAAACCAGCCGAGCTGGTGAGGACTGAACCTGGGGAAATTCTAAGGAAGACAGGAAATGAGCAACTGGCAACGTGAGAAAGGAGGGCAAGGAGAGCATCGCAAAAGCTGAAGGGGAATTCGAGGCTGTCAGTGGTGTCACAAACGCATCTGCACAGACTTAAAGCTAATAAAGTGCTTTCACCGATATTTCCTCATTTAACACTTGAAGGCTCATAAAATGTCTTGAGATTGGTATTAGAACCCCCATTTTACAGATAAAAACAGTGAAGATCAAAAAGGTTAACTAAATGACTTGTCTGAGATGGAGAAGTTTATCTGATCATGTACCCCTGACCCAAAAGCTGGCTAGAAATGATAACTTGTGTGGCCTGGCTCAAACCGATCTTCGGTTCATGAACATTTACGAGAGTGAAAGGCAAACTACAGAGAGGGGACAGATATTAATACTCATCTGTCAGACAAAGGACTCGCCCAAATTCTATAAAGAATGCCTACAGATCAGTAAGAGCATTCCTTATTAACTTTTATGCTCATGATACTAATAAAAATATACTGGCATTTACTTTACATAATAATATGCCCATTACTGTGCTAAGCAATTACGTGCATTCTCGCTTAATTCTCCCAACAGCCCTATGACAGTAAAATTACTGTCTGGATTTTATGAATGAAGAAGCAGGCTCAGGGAGGTTAAGTAACTTGCCCCATATCAGGGGGCTAGAGAGTCAAACTTGGACTTGACTTCAAAGGCTTTGCTCTTTAAGCCACTGACCTCTTCTGAAGCTCCACCTCCATCTTTGGCCTTTTTACGCCATCATCAACACGCTCATAGGTGCCCAAAATGCCAGGTACTGGGCTAAGTGATCTCAGCTGTCCTTCCCTAAAACCCGCCTGTGTTAAGTATAGAGGTCAGATGCACACACTATATTTCTCATGATTTTGGAGGCTGGCTTTCTACCACCACTTCAGGACTCTTCATTTTGAAAAGGTGGGCTTAAGAGAGAAACAATCAAATCGTGAATATGTCAGAAAAGCTAAACAGGAGATTGATCAAACAATTCCAAGTTTCTACAGCTAGGAATAACCTTAGAACACTTAAGTTCTACTTAACATAGAAGGAAAAAAACTTACAAAATTTATAGAACGCATTATCCCCAAGATGGCATTATAAGTTCAAGAAAGGACTAGGTGGGACTTCCCTGGTGGTCCAGTGGTTAGGACTCTGCGCTCCCAATGCAGGGGGCCTGGGTTCGATCCCTGGTCAGGGTGCTGGATCCTGCACGCCGCAACTAAAGATACCGCATGCCACAGCTAAGACCAGGCGCAGCCAAATAAGTAAATAAACACTAAAAAAAAAAAAAAAAAAAAAAGGACTAGGCAATCGGTAAGGACAGAACTCTATAAATACTAAAAAAAGAAAAAAAGCAGGGCCCACATCACCTTTAAGGTTTGCGGGGCCGATGGGGGGTCCCATCCTCCAGGCACACCCCTTGCTGACAACACATGAGAACAAACGGGCCAAAGGAGCAGAAATTCTGATTCCTGATTAGAGGTCATTCCAAGGGCTTAGAAAAGACTTTCCTACCGTTGTACAACTTTTTCATTTCTCTTCCTAGTCATGTCCATGTTTATTTGGGGCCTTTGAGACAGGACAGTAAATAAAAAGGCCAGCATCTGAGTGACATGAACTCAAGTTCCTTTCTGGGTCAAAAATGATGGTTCGGATCCTCTCTTTACATCCAGAGTTTGGCTTATTTTTTCCTTCTCGTCCGTCTGCATCTGTTACATCCTGCCCACTCGCGCAGGATTCTTGTGGTTTGGTGTCTGTTGGCATTTTACTGCTGAAGAGTGTTCTGGCTCCAGCAAACCCAGGAGGGAACACTGTGCACTCACTGCGAGCAGAAGTGGTTCCAAATGTCCAAGAGCCGAGCAGGATGCAGCCGTCAGGCCACGAGCTTCTCCAAGGGGGTGCGATCTGTACAACCCGTGGGCCACGACGGTGGCAATAAAGCAGCAATATTCCCAATGGCCTTTTTGTTTGTTTGTTTTTGGTGCCCCCTTTTATGCTATTTTATTTTTTCATCTCTGTTAGCTGTCTTAAATCCTCTCTTGAACAAGGTAGGGTATAAATAAAACACATAAGTAAAATTAAAATGAAAGTTTAATAGAAGTGAACACTAAAATTCCATAGCCAAGCAAAGCGTGCAGCTTGCGTATCCCATATTCTCTTCTCCATGGTTTTATTACTGAACTCACAGCAAATATAAAAGCTTTCAATTGAATTCTCTTTAAGAAAGAAAGAAAAAAGAAGAAGAAAGAGGTATTTTGGTAGATAATGCAGAACTGGAGTATTAAAATTTCAAGATGCAATTGTTTAAAACGTCCAAAGCAGAAAGGTAATAACTAGCTTACGGTTTACTGAAGAAAACAATTTGAAAATTCAACCTCCTGGTGTTTGCTAATCCCATTATGAGATGACACTGGAACTAGCAGGACACCGTGACGGCCCCCTCCCCACCCACAGGGAGACCCCAGAAGCCTCTCTGAGCTCCACCCAGGAACCCTCCTGACCGCCAGTGCTGTCTTGCTGTCACTGGAGCAGAACCTCTGCCTCTGCTAGGTCCTCCCCTCTCTGCCTGGCCTCTTCAAAGCTGATAGCTCACAAGAAGTTTATCTGTGGGTCCCACTCTGCCTCTACTCCAGACACCGTCTTTCTGGATCATCCCTTGGCTCTGCACTCCACTCCCATGCTTAACCCCAGCTTCCGGGAACCACTGCGCCCGCCACCCAAGTCACACTAATGACCCTGCAGGAAGAGTTCAGAGGGAAAATCGTCTTTTGAAGAGAATAAACTCAGTATTTTGAACAGAAAGAACGAAGAAAGCTTTGGGAATTCATAACCTAATTCATAAATTCTGGCACTATGTTTTTTAATTATTACAGTAGCAGATTTAGCCAGGATGAGGCATCCCAAAGCCCTCTATGTATATGTATGTCTTTTTAAAATTAGCGAAACCTCATGTTTATCAAAATCCAAGAAGTAGCAACAATAAATATTATTAGCCGAATGCCTACTTTCGCCAGGTACTCTACACATGCCCTCAGGCTCCACTGCCAACATCTTGGCTCAGAGTGAGTACTTAATACATTTTCACCTGTTACCTACATCTCAACATCCAGGGAAACAGGGAGCAAAAAGGTTCAGCCCCTAGCCTAGAGGCACAAACCTCCCAGGGGTAAAGCTGGGCTTTGAATACGGGCCTTCTGGCTGCAGAGCCCCACAGTGAGCCTCCTCCGTGAAGTGCGCTGCAGGTCAGCACAGGAGACTCTGAGGCTGAATGACGTGCTCAAGCTCACCTAGGTGGCAGGGCGGCCTGGGAGTCCTGCTCCTAAGGCATGCTCACTGACAGGACGCCTTACCATCCGGATAAGGCAGGTTTTTGGACAACCAAGGCTCACACTACTTGCCCAGCACACTCGTTTTAAGCAGGGTCACTGTTGTGAACATCCAACCTAATGCAGCAGATAGGAAACTCATTGAAGGAATGACCTTCTTAGACCCACCTTTACATCCCTCATTAAGACTAAATTACCTGCCCATAAGGTTAGATAAGCAACGAAAGAACAAACACACAGCACCTCACTGCCTTAGGCACCTAACTGTGCACCTGGCTTAGCCAACGCTTTTACATTCAGTTTCTGCGGATGGCCCTGCCATCCTGGTTGGGGGGCTGGGTGACTGTCCCCCAGGTCAATCCTGGCTGTCACCAGCAGACCTTCCTCTAGTGCTCTAGCCTGTTCCTCCCATCTGCAGTCCAAACTTGAAGTTTTAGCCCCACTCTGTAACTGTAACCTATAGCCAGAGAAACCCAGGCAACCAAAAACTGTGGAAAGAACAAGACCCTATACCATTTTGTATTTAGGTTTTGATTCTAGTTTCTAGTCTTCTAGTTTCACAGCTGTCATGGAAGGATAAAGATCCCAGAACACTGACCTCCATATGTGGACTACAAGAAAATACATTTTTATTTAAGTTCATTTTTTATTTAACGACTGTTTTATTTCAAAAGTGTTTAAAAGTTGAAAAGGAGATTGGCTCCTTTAAGGCTCAATCCACTGGGACCGGAGATCTTAAAACAGGTTATAAACATTGCAGACACGCATAAAAATGAAACTCTTTCAACTACAACAATGGTTAAGTAGGAATTAAACTCAAGTATTTAGGAATAAATCAGGTTTAAAATGTGTCAATCATAATGTCTATAAAGAGCATAGAGATCAAGAAAATTTCACTCTTACTCTTCAGGAATCCTTTCTCCAAATAAATTTTGGCAAATCACCTCAGAAATCTCAAATCAGTTAGATTTCAGGCCCCTGATGATGCATCTGACTACCTAAACCAGAGATGCCAATCTGGTTTCAATGTGCCCAGTTAATGATAAACTACTCCTTCCCCTCAATGTGTGACAGGCAGACAGCGGCTCCATTCCGCAAACAGGAAATCCAGAACGCTAGAGAAAGGGAGTTTTTTTTTTTTTTTTCTCTTTTAAGAGAAAGGGAATTATTAAAGGTCATGGAAGTCCTGTCTAGCTGCCTGCTTCACTCTCTGGGATACAATTTAAGGGGATATTTTAAAGTTTAAAACATGGGCATGGGAGATTCTTAAGCTGATTTTTGACATTTCTACATTACTCCATTGTCATTATCATGTATTATGCCTGTAAATCTGAAACTTTTAAACAGAGTTCCCTGGTTTTGTGTCAGCTTGCTTCCATCTGAGACTCCTGGTGGAAAGTCTCTGAACTTTCTAACACGAGAGTTCTGAAGGTGCTCTGGAGCGCTGGTGGGAAGAGGACCTCGCCTCCCAGTTACACTTCAGGGTCATCAAGCCGTAGACCCGAATGCGAACACATCAACAGGGGTTATTACCTTCTTTTGACCACACAGGTAAGAATAAAGATTACTTCTATTTTTTCTCTCATTCTTCAGCTAAATCATGGTATTTCAACTTCAGGCTGATTTCTAATTTCACAAAAAATCCTAGTAAATATCAAGTCCAGAGATCACCTTCAGAGCTTCTCTTCTAGTGGAACCCTGAGAGAGAAAATCTCCACACCAGAGGGGATGGTGTTTTACACTGTTTGTTGACAACGGCAACACAAGATGATAAGCAAGAGGACATGTTTCATAGGGATTTCACCTACAGTCATAAACGTGGAGGTGCCTTCACTCATCCCGAGAAGTAAAAATTTTTTTTTTTAAAGAAATATTTCTTTGGCTTCCACCCATCAGTCCAATAACAATGACGGGTCCGAACACTCTGGTAGTTTTATACCTCTGACAAATGTTTACCTAGGACTCTGGCCAAGCCTATTATTTTATATCATTTGCAGCGGCCTAAGACTCAGTAAGCCTGGTAAACAGGTAAATAAATGGCTGCTCAATTACTGATAACCAGACTAACTATAAATGAGTGGAAAAAAAGGCTGATTTCAGAAAAGCCGGTTTTATTTACCACTTTGCTTCTAAGAACTGGAGAAAAAGAATAGCCCAGGGAATTCCCTGGCAGTCCAGTGGCTGGGACTCTGTGCTTCCACTGCAGGGGGCACAAGTTTGATCCCTGGTATGGGAACTAAGATCCCAGAAGCCGCACGGCACAGCCAAACAAAACAAAACAAAACACAAAACAAAAAGAATAACTAGCCCAATAGCTCCACTCAAAGGGGAAAAAATGAAGGCCAAAGGTTACCGTTGATTAGTTACAAGAATCTCCAGGTGGCCCTATGGCAGCCTAACAAGATCTGCAATTCCCAAAAATATTTCTTTGGGCGTTTCCATAGCAAGTAGTGACTAACACACTTAAGGGATTCTTATGAGGGGTGCCCAAGGAGTCCGGCAGCTCTGTAGTCTGAAAAGTGGTAAGCTAGGGTGACAGTACAGCACAGAGATCAAGAACTGGGATTCCAGAGTCAGACTGCCCAGGGCTGAATCCAGACTCTCTCGATTTCTAGTGGTGTGGCTTTGGGCAAGTTACTTATTTAATCCCTCTATGCTTCACTTCCTCGGTTTTAAATCAAGAATTATCTGAATGCCTACTTTAAGGTCTGATATGAGAATTAAGTGCAAAAACATAAAGTGTCCATTCAGCACCCTGCCCCTGCACAAAGTAAGCCCTCACAAAACGTTAGCTATTATTAACATCACGCAGACCTACTGACAACACAGACTTGACCAGCCCTAGTCTAGTCAACACAAGCTTGACTAGACCAGACTTGGCTACTTCGGATCACTGGAAAATCTAAGCCCAAATTAGAGGTTCTCTGGCAGGGCTGGGAAGACCCAACCCAGCAGTTTAGAAAGAAATAATCCACCTCGTGACCTGACCTTGGAAGCCTCCCTGACCTTCACGCTGACCTCAAATGTAGAATCAACAAGAAAGGAAAGTTACTGGGCCCCTACTAAGTGCTAGACACAGTGTGAGACTCGTGTTATCTTTCATCCGGTAAGGAAACGGGCGCACATGTCGAGGACGTGCTTGAGGCATCACTTGTTTCCTAGCTTATCCCTAACCTGGGCCTCCGAAATGAGGCTATTTGTCCGGGAGACTCTTCCTTGAATTTCTGGACAGCTGCACAAAAGGAGGACACAAGACACCTGCCTCTGAGCCTGGACTCACTTCAGAGGCGGGATGTCCCCATGGAAGACGCAGGGACCGGACAGAGTCCTGGGGAGGTTCCCGGGTAGCCTTGACCTTGGTGCCTAAGACTCGGTTTCCCACCCTGCGGGCTGGGGGCGATGACACAGCCCCTGGGCCTGGGCGGATGTGTGAGCCGAGCGTGGCACCGGGTCCCGGAGGACTTGGACCCCCACTCCACCTCCACCTCGGGGGCCCTGTTCCCTCCTGGGGGCGCGGGGGCCTCTGGCCTTGCCCTGACACAGCGCACGCGGCGCACCGGCCGCGGAGAGCTGGGGCAGAGGCCGGCCAGGACATCCCCGGCGCAAGGGTCGGGGCGGTGGGAACAGTCTGGCCGGCCGGCGATCGCGCACGTCAGCCGGGGTCACGCGGCCTCCCCGCCAGGCTCCGGCCGCCCGAGGCGGGAACGGGGCGGTCGCCGCCAGCTCGGTCCCCCCTGAGCGACCCGGCCTAGCCTCAGCCCCGACGGCGGCCCATCGCAGGCCTCACCTCCCTGCGCACGTTCAGCAACGAGTAATAGTCTTCATTGTCCAGCTCCTCCTCGCTCAAGGCCGTCGCCATCTTCGCAACCTTTCACCCCGCCAAACCGGCAAAGCCGTGCTCAAGAGGGACAGCCGTTCGCGGTCCAGACGGCGTGGGCCCGTGCGGCCGCTCCACAGCGGCCCCTGGCGGCCCGGAGTCGCACCGCCGCCGCCCAGCCCTGAAGAAGCGCGCCTGCGCCCTGCGCCCCCGCGCGGCCGGGGGCGGGACGCGGCGCTTCCGGCACTTCCACGTGCTGCGCGCGGACCTAAAGCCCAGCCAGGGCGCCCGGGGGCTGTGCCCGGGCTGGAGAGGACGACTTTGCGGTCACACCCGGGGATCGTCACTGTCTGGGCACTGGGGAGATAGGCCTCTGCTACACCCCCTGTCTCCCCCGCCGGCCACGAGGGCGGGGCGCATCCGGATCCCAAATATAGCCCCACCTGGGCCGCTTCGCCAGCACCGCCCCCCAACCCCCCGCGGGAGGCTACTCCAGGCCCCACTTGCTGACTTGTCACAGGAAACTTACAGAATGTCATGTGTTCCTGCCTCAGTGGTCTTCGCCTTTTCTTTTGACCACCCGGAACCCTGCCCAGAGGACGGGCCTCCTCATTTTCATTTTTTATTATTGCCCTATATTTAGGGGCACCTGGCCATTTTTCTGCTGCTTAAATGAGGAGGCAGTAGCCATTGGGTTCCCGCTATAATTGTCTCTGGCCTGCTTTTATACCTACAGACCCTATCACAGAGCTGTTCTCTTGGAAATTTCTATCTTATAATTTAGCGTCGGAGCCTGATTGGTTTGAGTCTGGTGCCTGCTGCTTGGTGCGTTGTTAAAGATGTCTTGGTTACATGATGCAGTTATCAAGAGGAGGTGGACAGGAGAGCTCCCATGATCTTGTCACCGGTTTGGTTCCTGCTGCCCTGTACCGATTCTTCATTAATTCTCAGTAAGGTTTGTAAACCATCGATTTAGAACCATCCATGCTGCCCTTCCTAAGCAGGCCTCCTGGGAAGCCCCAAACCACCTGCCTGTGGATTTGAGAAGTTGATTTCTTTCTCTTGCTAATTTTTGACCAGATGTGCACCATCTGGGCCTGTGTATGGTCCCTTCCAAGTTGCCCAGCCCTGTTAAGGATCTTCTGGCATGAGACACTTCGGTGTGCTGAGACTGGTTATTCAAGACTGTTGAGTCAGTGTGGAACAGACTGTCAGCCCAGGTTGTAAATTAAGAGCTTTTTCTTTAACTGTGTGAGGTTTCCTCACAACAGCTTTCTTTCACAGACACTCATATTCCATCAGCTATTCCAGCAATTTTTTATGGTTTTTCCCCGTTGCAGAGCAGTGATGAGGGCTGAACTGCACGCTGACATTTGCTGGTTTTTAAGAATTTCTTACCGAGAGGCTGGGGGGAAAACTACAACGTTATGATATTCCTTTTTTCCTCAGGTTTGTAGACATTAATTGGGCCATAATGCTCAGCTGGGTAGAGAAGTCCTTTGCCATCTTCCCTCTGCTTTGGAAAACACTGCCTCTAGGAATTACGTGAACGGAACGTAACATATGTCTCAGAACGCCCAGGTCTGTGTTGCTATGATTGAGAATGACCTGGTTTTCATCACCACTCTAACAAAATAAATAGTGACTCAGGGATGCTCTGCGTTTTTGTCCTCTCTTGGGCCCACAGTATTTTGTATTATGGTTACTTGGAAAGTGGTTGTGAAAAATGGGAAATAAACTTAGATACACCACAGGCTTGAGAATATATTTACTTTGGAGGTTGGCTCTCTTGTTTCTCCCTTCCAAAACCCTAATTTATGGTGGGCAAGATAATGAAAACCAGGAGCAGTACAAATTTCGAAGTTAACACACACGTCCAACAAACTACTCACACCAGAGCAAGTGACAAAACTCAGCCACGTTAACTCACTTCCTTGCACTTTTGTTTTCTTTTTATTGGGTAAAGCCGCAAAGCAATTTGTCACTTAGCTGCAAAGCCTAATATGTAATACATTCATATAAGTATATGTACGTGTGTATGTATTATATATGTATATATAATTGAAACAGGAGGGAAGCGGGCAGGGCACAACCTTTAAAAGAATAACATAGTCGTTGAGGATATCACAAAAATTGCTTGGAACCGATTAGGTCCAAGATGGCAGAAGATTCAACTTCCAGTGGACCTTGAGCCTCATTACCTGCTCATTATAATACCTTAGCATATGCTAAATGACACACCCACAGGTGCCATGACAGTTCTGAGGCCAACCATAAAAGGCCAAAAGTGGGCAATACCCAATTCCTGGAAATCCCCACCCCTTCCCCAAAATAGTTGGAATAATCCTTCCACTCATTAGCCTGTGAAATTACCCAGCTCATAAAAACTAACTACCCCATATTTGGGGGACTCTCGCCTTCTGAGATGGCTCAAACTCTGTAGAGCGTGTTTCTCCCAGGGCTGCTCTTGCCTTTTGAGATGGACTGCATTCTGTTTCTGGAATGTGTATGTCTCTAAATAAATCCACTTCTTACCTACCACTTTGCCTTTCACTGAATTCCTTCTACTCTGAGACATAAAGAACCTGAGCTTCATTAAGTCCTGACACCAGGTGTGTGATCTTACTTAAAAGACAGTGGGTTCAAGTCCCAAATCTGAGTTTTGCCTGGGTTCAAGACCCAACCTGAGTTGTGCAGTTTCATAATTGTTATTGAATTCTCTCATTGTTAAACAGTAAATATAAGGACATTCATCTCTACCATCATCATGTTCAGAATGACCCCAGAACACTTGGCCTCTCAGCACAGCCACTCAAGAAGTTTCCTTTGTTTAAGGACTCGGCCCTGGGCCCTCCCGTCTAGCATGTAGGGTTAGGGTTCCCAGATTAAATACAAGATGCCCATTAAATTTGAATTCCAGATAAACAATGAGTAATTGCTAGTAATATTGCATGGGGCGTACACATATACTAAAAAAAATTCATTGTTTATCTGAAGTTCAAGTTTAACTGAGTGTCCTGTATTTTTCTATGTCCTGTGTCTGGCAGCCTCAACTAGAAACCCTACAATCCTTCCCCTTTTCTTGAGTGATGCTACGGAGAGATGAGGTGAGCAGCCTGAATCCACACCCCCTTCTCTGTAATTCAGGAGGAAAAGTCACCTATAATCTTTTTCTTATTCTCTTGTCACTGAGCCCAGATTGGACTGTCATGCTTGCCTGCCAGCCATTCATAGCCTTGCTCTCCCTCTCCCCTAGTGAACTCTGATAACCCTGTTAAGAGGAGTTAAGAAAAAAAACAACAACAAAACCTTAGCTAAAGAAAAGAAGGGAGAATCCGCAGGCACTCAAGAATTAAATTTTCTTGATGTTATCTCTTCCCTTAGCATTTCAGTGACTCGTCATTGTACTCTTTAGCCAAGATGATAATTGCAGGAGGGTCGAGTCACCCAGAGGAAGATCCACACCTGCTTGAGTGAGATAGGGCAGCCTTGGCAGCGGTGGCAGGAGGCGCAGGCAGCAGTTCAGGGATAGACTGGAGGCCTCGGGACTCACCCGTTTTAGACCTTGTCATTCTGTCAAAGTATGCGTCTCCAAAATCTCCAGGTCAGACCTTCTGCCTTTGGAGCTCAGCATTCCACCTACGATGTCAATGTCATCCATCTGTTGTGCCCGTGGTACTTACTGGTTTTCCCTGCTGTTTGCAACTTCACGTCCATGGTCCCTATGTGTTCATCTATCCTAATCCATCAGCTCCCAGCTGGGGTCCCATTCCAATCTGCTTTCTTGGCAGTTCAGTGATGTCATAATCCTTTGGCCTTTGGCTCTGTCCATCACATCCATTCCCAGTTTGGTTTGTCTCTCTTATCTACCTTTCCACACTCCTCCCAGGCTGTCGAGAGTAGCTGAGGAAAGTCTTGGAAGATGAAAGTTGATGCTTATTGATGCCGAAAGCTCGACCTTTGTGCACCGGTGTCGAATCAAATCCTGGAGACAGAGTTTTGGGTGAAGTAGCAAAGAACAGCTTTATTGCTTTGCCAGGCAAAGGGGGACACAGCGGGCTTGTGCCTCTCAAAACTGTGTGTCCCAACCTGGGAGGATTTGGTGAGGAGTTTTTTTTTTAAGAATTTACTAAATCTTTATTTCCCTAATTGCGGTATTAACAAAAATTTCTCACAAAATGTATAAAACAGCATAAACATTTGATAGATACACTAGTATTAGTCATACTTATTCTTTCACTTGATTAGCATTTGTTAAGAAAACAAATGGCCAAAGTGCTTAATTTTCATTTAGAATGGAATAGTCTGGCCTAACTCTGACCAATAATTAAAGAAAATAGTAGAGGATACAAGTATTCAAAATTTTACATGAATAAGGAGGGTTTGCTATTTTGTCTGCTAAAGATTTTTACCTCAACTTTAAATCTTCCTAAAATGCCAACATCCCAAAATAAAATTTAGTATCGCCTGGCTGTAGACTGAATAAACCTTCAACATCAATCCTTAGCACCACAAAGTCAAAACATGTTTTTTTTTCATGTAAGGACCACCCAGTTTTAAAAACAATCTAAATGACCTCAAAGCATTCTTGGTGTGAAGTTTTATAGCAATGGTTCAAGGGTGGGGTTACTGATAAGGATTAGGGTGTGTGCAGGACCTGTACTCCTTTAATCTGGCCTCAGGTAATCTCTTGATAAACTTCTCTGGTTCCTTTAATCTGGCCTCAGGTGGTCTTCTCTGGAATGAAGAATTGCAGACATCTTCCATTTGTTGGGGGTTTTAGTTCTATAAAGTGTTTAAAGATATTGTCTTGTGCATCCCTTGAGGTGGAACCAGGACCCTGCCTCAAAGCTGCACCATTGTTTCTTGGCTGCCCCTCCCTTGTCTCTGCATCCCCTCCCTTCCCTGATTAACAGCTGTTTGAATCTGCCTTTTGGAACTCGGCGAAGGTCATCGAGGCTGAACAGAAAGGCTCCCATGCCCAGGAGCCCCACGGGGTCCTGCTCGGTTTCATTATCTTACTTTAACTGGCCCCCAGTGTTACTTGGCAGTCCTATTATACTCGTCTCTTATAGACTGTACATTCCCCCACAGTGCCTATTCAGCTTATCTTTTTTTTTTTTTTTTTTCGGTACGTGGGCCTCTCACTGTTGTGGCCTCTCCCGTTGCGGAGCACAGGCTCCGGACGCGCAGGCTCAGCGGCCATGGCTCACGGGCCCAGCCGCTCCGCAGCGTGTGGGATCTTCCCGGACCGGGGCACGAACCCGTGTTCCCTGCATCGGCAGGCGGATTCTCAACCCCTGCGCCACCAGGGAAGCCCTCAGCTTATCTTTAAGTTTGAGATAATATGCAGGAATGGGCATTGGCCTTTCAGCAATTTGCAAGAGGGAAGTGATTTCTGTTCTAGTGGAATTAACACTCCAATGTGTGGGGGAGGGGCGCAGACAATAAACAAGTTAGTTAATAAGCAAGATAAGTACAGATGCTAAGTACTATGAGTAAAATAAAACACAGTGATGTGATACCGGAACGTCTCAGATGGAGGGAGGTCATGTGAAGTGGGCTGGTTATGGAAGATTTATCTGGGGAGGTAATTTTGAACCAAATGACAGGGAGGATCTGGCTTTGCAAGATCCAGAGGAAGAAACTTCCAGTGCAAACGTCTGGAGACAAGAACAAGTTTGGCGTGCTCCAGGGATGGGAGAGAGAGCCAGCGAGCACGAAGCTGGTGCAGGTGGGGGAGGACAGTTGGAAGAGATGGAGAGGCTCAGTCGGGCGGGGTTGGGGGGGCTCATGGAGGGGAGGGCGGTGGTCAGGAATTTAAGTTTTATTCTGACCACAGTGGGGGGCATTGAAGGATTTTAAGCAGGGAAGAGACATGGTCTGATTTTTCCTCCCAAAGGGTCACTTCAGGGAGGCTGGGTTAGAGGGGGCAGGAATGGAAGCATCCCCTCACCCCTATCCTGTTCAAGGTTATTCCGGGAAGAGAGGACGGTAGACTCGGACTTGGACTAAGCAATGGGATGGTCAGGTATAGAATGCAGGTTGGACTTCAGTCAGCAGGAATTGCTGATTGGTTGGGTCTGGGGTACGGAGAAAAGAGAGGAGTGAACGGTTATGCCTGCATTTTGGCTTGAGCTACTGGGTAGTAAGGCCATGTATGGAAGACTATGGAAGAGGCAGGCTTGGGAGGGGAGTAACCAAAAGTTCTATGTTGGAGAAGTAGGTCTTTGTTAGGTCTCCCCGTGGAAATGGCACCTGCTGTTTCTGCTTCCTTTACTGCTCACTCTTTCATTTATGCAGTCAGGCTCTCATCCCCATCATTTCCTTAAAATTCTCTTCTCAGAGATTCCTATGGCTTCTTGAACCCCAAACCCAATGGCTTTTGTTGAATCACCGTCTGTCTGTACTCTAGGTAGTATTTCAATGTTACTCACCTCCTTCGTTGTAACTTTTCCATCCGTCCTTGAAGGCTTGACTTTTCCTCTCGCTTAACTTCCATATTTCTGTGTTGATCTCCCTTCTTCCTCCCGCCTGGGATTCAGGACCTTTGTGTTCTGGGTTCATGGATCTTTCAGCCTCCCACCTCCTGACTTTCCTTCATGGATCCTTGGTTCTAGCCAGAAAAAAAAAAAAAAATTGAACTTCTTTGCTCTTTGTCTTTTGCTGCATCTCTGAGCTTCCATGTAGGGTCAATGACCCTCAGTCTAAAAAACACCCTGTGGAAGTGCTTTTTTTTTTTTTAAATTTTATTTATTTATTTAAAATTTATTTTTGGCTGTGTTGGGTCTTCGTTGCTGCACGCGGGCTTTCTCTAGTTGTGGCAAGCGGGGGCTACTCTTCATTGCGGCGCGCCGGCTTCTCATTGCGGTGGCTTCTCTTGTTGTGGAGCATGTGGGCTCTAGGCGTGTGGGCTTCAGTAGTTGTGGCACGTGGGCTCAGTAGTTGTGGCTCGTGGGCTCAGTAGTTGTGGCACACAGGCTTAGTTGCTCCGTGACATGTGGGACCCTCCCAGACCAGGGCTCGAACCTGTGTCTCCTGCATTGGCAGGCACTGTGTCTCCTGCATTGGCAGGCACTGCGCCTCCAGGGAAGTCCCTGTGGAATTGCTTTGAGTGTGGGTTTGTTGTTGAGAACTCTCTTGGCGTTTGTTTTTCTGAAAATCTCTATCTGACGTCATTAATATTGAAGGATATTTTCTCAGGGTAGAGGAGCTTCGTTTGGCAGTTATTTTGATTTCCAGCACTTTGGCAATACCACTTCACTTCCTTTAGGCTTTCGCTATTGCTGTTGTGAAGTGTTTCTCTTTTCTCTTTTGGGGACTCCAATCACACCGTCTCAGTGTATTCCTTCTTTTCTGTCTTCCTTCCTTCTTTTTTTTTTTTTTTTTGCGTTACGCGGACCTTTCACTGTTGTGGCCTCTTCCATTGCGGAGCACAGGCTCCGGACGCGCAGGCTCAGCGGCCATGGCTCACGGGCCCAGCCGCTCCGCGGCATGTGGGATCTTCCCGGACCGGGGCACGAACCCGTGTGCCCTGCATCGGCAGGCGGACTCTCAACCACTGCGCCACCAGGGAAGCCCTGTCTTTCTTCTTTTTATCGCTATGGCTTCTTTGTGGATAGCTCCCTCTGACCAATCTTCCACTTCACTAATTCTCTCATTTTCTTAAATTGTTTTCCCTAAATTTTTAAAACTACTTTATTGAGTATAGTTTAGGTCCAGTATAATGTATATACTTATTCTTTTTAAATTAAAGTATAGTTGATTTACAATGCTGTGTTAGTTTCAAGTGTTCAGCAAAGTGATTCAGTTATATATCTATTCTTTTTCAGATTCTTTTCCCTTATAGGTTATTACAAAATATTGAGTAGAGTTCCTTGTGCTCTACAGTAGGTCCTTGTTGGTTATATATTTTATGTATAGTAGTGTGTATCTGTTAATCCCAAACTCCTAATTTATCCCTTCCCCTCCTTTCCCCTTTGGTAACCATACGTTTGTTTTCTATGTTCCTGGGTCTACTTCTGTTTCGTATATAAGTTCATTTGTATCACTTTTTGTGTTTTTTTTTTTTAGATTCCACATATAAATGATATCATATGATATTTGTCTTTCTTTGTCTGGCTTACTTCACTTAGTATGATAATCTCTAGGTTCATCCATGTTGTTGCAGATGTAATGCATATATTTAAAATGAACAATTTAATGAGTTTTTACACATATATACACAGATAAATCCATTACTATAATTAAAATACTGAATATTTTCATCACCTCCAAAGTTTCCTCATACCCTTTTATAATCTATCCCTCTCTTTACTCCTATCTCCAGGCAAACACAAATCCACTATCTATCATTATAGATTAGTTTGCATTTTCTAGAATTTTATATGTGGAATCATACCGTCTGCTCCGAAGCTATCATCCTATATCTTCCCTATACTATCACTGCAGGAAGACCCTTTTCCTCTCTTCAGTGTTGGTACCCCTGTTTCCCAATGCCCTCTTTCCTATTTTTGTTTTATTCCATTGTTTTGATGCAGCAAATCTTGCTCCCACAGTTTTTTTTTGAGAACTTGGATGCCCTTATCCTAACTTTATATTTGATGGCTAGTTTGATAGGCAGATAGCATGGCTGGGTATAAAAATCTATGTTGTAAAAATGTTTCCTCAGGATTTTGAAGGCATTGTTTTACCATCTTCAGTTCCCAGTATTGCTGGCAACAGGACGGATTCTTTTTAATTACTGAGGCTTTGTAACTCTCTTTTTTTTCCTTTGGATATATTGTTTTTATTCCTGGTGTTCTGAAATTCCATGATGATATACCTCGTCTGGGTCTTTAAAAAATTATTGTGCCACACACTCAGTGGGCTCTTTTAACCAGGAAACTTCTATCCATCACTTCTGGAAATTTTTATTTGATTATTTGATAACTTAATTCCATTGATTTTCTTGGCTTGTTCTTACTGGAACTCAGTTTATTGTGATGTTGGACCTTTTGGACTGATTTCCTAATGTATTTTTCTTTTTTTAATCTCCATTCTTTCCCTTTTTAGTCTTTATTGGAGATCTCAATAATACCATTCCTTTCATTGATTTTTTAAAATGTCTGTAATAACATTTTTTGATTTTCTAGAGTTCTTTCTTGTTCTCTGATTTTTTTCTTTACAATAGTTTCATGGATACAATAGTTGTCTCCTCATATCTCTGAGGATGTACCTAGTTTTATTCCATTCCCTCACTGCTTCTATCTCCTCCCAGTTATTTTTTTCCTGTTTTTTTTGGGGGGGTGGGGTGGGGAGGGGGTGTTTCCCTCATAGCTCTGATGATCCTTGCTTGTCTATTGATGGGAGCTCCATTTACATGTTCAAGGCTAGTCTTCTGGTGGGCCTATTGGAGAGTTGTCAGGTCAGGTCCCCCAGATGTCAGATCTGTAGGCTTTCTCTCTTAGGTGGATTGGTTTACCCAGAGAGGAGTCCTCCTTTCTCCTGCCTGGGGTAGGTAAAAGCCCTGCAGAGGAAGGGGCCAGGAATAGCATTTCAATACCTAGACATTCACAAAATTTCCATTTTTTAGTATAAAATCTGGTGTCTACTTGTGTCCAGTATCTAGACTCCAAAGCCTTTTCTTACCAGATAATAAACCTCCGATAGGGGTGGGGGTGCTATCGTTGCCTGGCTGGGTAGATTGGGGAGGGGGATCTGGAGTTATTAACTATTCTTTATATACACTATCAACAGCCCCGTCCAGTCTCCAATTCCTGAACCGCTTCTGGATCCTTTCCAGCACAAACCAGCCCACTTTCCAGTTGTCTTCCCATACCCCATGGGCATTTAGCAGAGTGGAGACAGCTGTAGCCGAAGTCATTTCCAAGGGTCCCTCCAGGTTCCATTTTCCAAAATTTTGTTGACATCTTTTGTCTGATGTCACCTTCTCTCCCATTCATTTTTTTTTTTTTTTTGCTGTACGTTGGCCTCTCACTGTTGTGGCCTCTCCCGTTGTGGAGCACAGGCTCCACACGTGCAGGCTCAGCGGCCATGGCTCACAGGCCCAGCCGCTCTGCGGCATGTGGGATCTTCCCGGACCGGGGCACAAACCCGTGTCCCCTGAATCGTCAGGCGGACTCTCAACCACTGCGCCACCAGGGAAGCCCCTCTCCCATTTATTTTGTCCATATGCATTTGTACCTGTTAAATTCCTTTATTATCATTTTACTGGGATTTCTGGAGGGAGCAAAGACAGACTTCTATATGTGTTCTGTCAGTTTTCATCTAAGTCCCCTTGTACGAAAAAATGTTATGGTACTTCCCCATGTGTACCACTTATATTCCACTGACAAATTTTCATCATTTACACATTTATTTCCTCTATAGACTCTAAGCTCCTCGAGGCAAGTGTATTTTGTGTCTGCATCTCCAACAGTATTCTGTGCTTGGCATATAAGAAGTGCTTCAGGGGCTTCCCTGCTGGCGCAGTGGTTGAGAGTCCGCCTGACGATTCAGGGGACACGGGTTCGTGCCCTGGTCGAGGAAGATCCCACATGCTGCGGAGCGGCTGGGCCCGTGAGCCATGGCTGCTGAGCCTGCGCGTCCGGAGCCTGTGCTCTGCAACGGGAGAGGCCACAACAGTGAAAGGCCCGCGTACCGCAAAAAAAAAGAAGTGCTTCAGGCACATGCATGTATTTAAGGTTTGCTAAAACTAGGAGGAGTGGGGGCTTCCGGGGGCTTCCCTGGTGGCACAGTGGTTGAGAGTCCGCCTGCCGATGTAGCGGAGACAGGTTCGTGCCCCAGTCCGGGAAGATCCCACATGCCACGGAGCGGCTGGGCCCGTGAGCCATGGCTGCTGAGCCTGCACGTCCGGAGCCTGTGCTCGGCAACGGGAGAGGCCACAACAGTGAGAGGCCTGTGAACCACGCCCCCCACCAAAAAAAAAAAACAAAACTAGGAGGAGTGGAGGAGCTGGAAACAAAAGGTGATGGAGATGGAGAAGCAGAGCGATGTTTTCATCCACTGAGAGGCAGAGGAAACAGAGTTCACGTGGGAGTGCCAAGGACCCCCGGGAGCAGAACAATGCCAAGGAAAGCCCTCAGTCCCTCTCAGTTGGGGTAGACCAGCCCTCTCCCCAGCATCCCTGATCTCAGGAAGTGCATGGCTCTGCAATTCGGTCGTTGTCCATCTCCCTTCCCATCCAGTGGGAATGCTAAGAAGAGACACGCCAGAGCGGCTTTGTCACCGAGGGTGGTTAAGTGGGCACCGGCCTTGACCACAGAGTCAGGTCAGGATGAAGAAATGGCTCCTTTTTTTTTTTTTGCTGTACGCGGGCCTCTCACTCTTGTGGCCTCTCCCGTTGTGGAGCATAGGCTCCGGACGCGCAGGCTCAGTGGCCATGGCTCACGGGCCCAGCCGCACCGTGGCATGTGGGATCTTCCCGGACTGGGGCATGAACCCGTGTTCCCTGCATCAGCAGGCGGACTCTCAACCACTGCGCCACCAGGGAAGCCCAGAAATGGCTCCTTTTAAATGAAATGCCAACTTCAAAGAAAAACCTCTGGGGTTTTTTGTCAGTTTTTTGTTTTGTTTTAATTTGTTTTTACATTCCGCCCCCCCCCCGCCCCCAGTGGTAAGAAGTTTATTATCCTACATAACAGGCAGCCCAAAGCCAGGCAGTTCAGGAAGTAGATGGGCTAGCCACTCCACTACATCATCAAGGAGGGAGGTTCTTTCCTCGTTGCCTCTCCGTTCTTGGGAATTGTGTCTGCTTAGACTGGTTGCTCTTATGGTACCTAGATGGCTGCCAAAGGTCAGTTTAAAAAAATGAGTATTTTGTCTTACAAAAATACTGGAAGTCCTTGGAGGGAGGGGAATGAGGATTTGTTGTTTATTGAAGAGAGAGTTTCAGGGTCACTAGATGGAAAGGGTTCTCAGGATGGGTCGCACACAATGTGAATAGACTTAACACTACAGAACAATACACTTAAACGCGGTTAAGGTGGTAAATTGTATGTTATGTATATTTATCACAATTTTTTTTTTTATGTTGGGGGTAAGAGTTTATTAATTAATTAATTTATTTTTGCTGTGTTGGGTCTTCGCTTCTGTGCGTGGGCTTTCTCTAGTTGTGGCAAGCAGGGGCCACTCTTCATCGCGGTGCACGGGCCTCTCACTATCACGGCCTCTCGTTGCGGAGCACAGGCTCCAGACGCGCAGGCTCAGTAGTTGTGGCACACGGGCCCAGTTGCTCCGCGGCATGTGGGATACTCCCAACCCAGGGCTCGAACCCGTGTCCCCTGCATTAGCAGGCAGATTCTCAACCACTGCACCACCAGGGAAGCCCAATTTATCACAATTTTTTAAAGTAAAAAAAATATGTAAATATTGGGAGTCTTGACCTCTTGACTTTGGGTGGCTTTTGAATCCAGAGGCCTTGCTCCTGATCTCAGTGTCATCCAGGAAGCTGAGCAGTAAGCAGAAATACTACCCATCCATTAGGTATTGAAAGTTCCAGAACTCAGCAGAGTCACCTCTGCTTGAGCACACCTGACACATAGTGAGGGCTTGTAGCTGACATCTCTGAATGAGTTTTCAACTTGAGCTTCAGTTGTAGACAGTGGCTGGCTGAGGCCTTAGTTCTTCCGTGTTAAAGCTAAGGACACTTCTAGAAAGGCTGGAGCAGCTTCCAACCTCAGTGCTAATAACATTTGCTTCTGGCTAAGTGTTTGCTGTGGGTCTGTCCTGTGCACTGTGGGAGGCTTAGCAGCCTCCTGGCCTCCACCCACCAGATGCCAGTGGTACCTATTCCCCAGTTGGGACAACCAAAAACATCTCCAGACATTGCCGAAAATCCCCTGGGGAACACGACCACCCAGGTCGAGAACTATTAGGCCAGAGGTGACGATGTTATTCACAAACCACAAGGATCTCAATGCCCACTTTTCTTCTCTGACATTGGCTTCTACTGCAGAGAAAAGAAAAATATTTACATTACCATTTATGGAATAGTGACTGTGTTCCAGACGCTATGGCAACCAATTCATTATCTCATTGAATCTTTCGGAAAACTCTCTGATGTAAGTATTAGTAGCCTCACTTTACAGATAAGGAAACTGGGTCTAGAGAAGTGAGGTGCTTTTTCCCAACACATGGAGCAAGTAAATAGCGAAACCAGGGTTCCAACGAAGGTCTGACTCCTTTTATGACTGCCTTTATGTTTGTTTGTTTGTTTCTCTTTCAGATTAATTTATATAATGATGTTTCAGATATGTGGTGTGTAAAGATGTTATCAGTCACCCACAAAGGCGGGGAATATTCTATTGCCCACTCAATAGCTCTGACTCCGAGATAAAGTCTCTATGAATTTGAGGGGGAGGGGTAAATTGGGAGATTGGGATTGACATAGACACGCTACTATATATAAAATAAATAACTATTAAGAACCTGCTGTAAAGCACAGGGGACTCTACTCAATACTCTGTAATGGCCTATATGGGAAAAGAATCTAAAAAAGAGTGGATATATGTGTATATATAACTGATTCACTTTGCTGTACACCTGAAACTAACACAGCACTGTAAATCAACTATTCTGCAATAAAAATTATATTTTAAAAAGTCTCTATGAATTAGGACATTAAGTACATTTCTGCATCCGTGGCAAGGCAGCTGGTGAAGGGACCCAACATCCATCCCCTTCCCGGCTGTAATAATGCTCAAATGTCCCTTAGCCAGCAGAGGGCAGACCTGTGGTCCCAATCGACAGAAGTGGGCAAAGCAAATTGTTCTTGAAGGTTTGGAACAGAGAGGCGAAAAGGTTTCAGGAAAATGGTACCTGCATCACTTCCTTGTCCAGAGGTGGGGTCTTTTTTTATTTTTGTAGATAATATATTTAATTGTCCTATTCTTTTAAAAATGCACAACCTCCTTCCATAAAGAGAACCTGAAGTTTGAAGACCACCTTAGCTTTGTTTTCCTATTCCTGACGTTTCATTTTAAAGCTGATCTCAGTCTGTAAGGTGATAGGAGCAAAAACTGTTTCTGCTGTGAAATACTATTAAGGAGGGAGTTTCCTCTTCATCTTCCTTTTGGGTAGGTTCTCGGGGGCTCCGTGCCATGACTGCCATGTAGGGCCATGTGTTCAGGCCCCAGCACGCTACCAAGGCAGGGTGCTGAATCCACAAGGTGATGGATGTATCGAAAGAGAGCAGTCACAGCTGTCTTTATTCATGGAGCAGGAAATCACGCACAGAACCTTTAGCCAAAATTCTGTTTAGGCTGAAACTCTGATGCATTTACTAAAATCTTCCCTTTTACATGCTTATCTGCATGAAAATCCCAGGAAGGTGAACGAAAGCCAGGTTTTCTCCAAGTTTGTTAAGTATCCTGGAGAACTAGGCTTTCACCTGCTGCCTGGCCCTTCTGCCAGCTCCTTGTAACGAGTTCTGTGCCTGGCAGAGCCATATCCATCATGATAAGCTATTTATACAGAGGCTTTTCCTTTCCTGTCTGTGTTACCACCAGCATTTCTGTAGGGACCAGCATTTTCAAAATCTCTTCTGAATCGGAGTGGTGGAGGGAGGTGAGTATTGGAAGCACTTCTTTCCCCTTCTACCAAATGTGTCTGATTACGTTTGAGTTTAAGGTTGTTGCTAAGTCTAGGACAATGGTCATTTGGGAAAAAAATCCAAAGAATGTCACAGATTCTGTTTGTTCGATGAAGACGAAATTTCCCACTCTGAGCAACGATTTTCCTCCAGAAACAGCCCACTTATTCGATTCATGAGTGCCATGTGATGTTAGAGCAATTAGTTCCTTGCAAACAATACAAAAGGACAAAAGTTTCAAGGTTTGGAATCACCATGGCAACACTTCAGATTCCCTGCCGTGCCCCCATCTCAGAATGATAGGAACTGGTCTTGCCATTCCTCTGAAACTGGCCAAAGCCTCAAGACTCACAGCATCACCCAGCTGGTGCACAGAATGCATTTTTGCAGCACCCCGGGCAAAGTTTCCTGGGATGTGGGTGTAGTGGGTAGAATAGTGGTCCCCCAAAAAGGTGTGCTCAAGTCCTAATCTCTGGAACTTGTGCATGTGACCTTACCTGGGAAAAGGGTCTTTGCGTATATAATTAAGGATCTCAAGGTGATATTATCCTGGATTTTGATTGGGGCCTAAGTCCAATGAGAAGAAGGCAGAGGGAGATTTGAGATTTGAGACACAGACACAGAGGGAAGGCGTCCATGTGAACACAGAGGCAGAGGTTGGAGTGATGCTGCCATAAGCCAATGGATGCCAGGAGACAACCAGAAGTTGGCAGGCCCAGGGAGGATCCTCCCCTAGACCTTCAGAGGGATTGTGGTTCTGCTGACGCTCAGATTTCAGACTTCTGGCTTCCAGAACTGTGAGAGAATAAATGTCTGCTTTTTAAGCCACCCTGTTTGTGACACTTTGTACGGCAGTCACAGGAAACTAATACCATGGGTGACTTCTGCTCTCCCATCCTATGACTTTCCATGCTGGAGTTATAGCAGAGAGCTCCTTGCCATTGAATGAAGAACATATTTTTTTCTTAAGAAAAGGAAACAAAAATATAAAGCAGTTTTGGAAGAACCACCAAACCACCTAGATCATCAGAATCAATTCTGGGGTCTGCGGGCTCTGCTTGGGCTACAAGTTCTCATCCTGGGTGTCTTGAGACCATCATTCTCCCTAACAATAGCTTTAGGTACAGCTCCTTGGTTTTTTCCTGTCCTTCCCTTTACCAGAAGCTTATCTGAAAGCTAGTTTCATTGCTACTGCTCCTTTCTCACTCTGGTCAGAATCCTCTTTTTGTAGCATCATAAATGGTTTCCATGGAAATGAAAGGTTGAGATAGAATGGTGCCAATGTGCATGTAAACTTCAGAATTAAACAAGGGCTATTGTTTTTTTGTTTTTTTTTTGCGGTATGCAGGCCCCTCACCACTGTGGCCTCTCCCGCCGCGAAGCCGCGCAGGCCCAGCAGCCACGGCCCATGGACCCAGCCGCTCCGAGGCATGCGGGATCCCCCTGGACCAGGGCACGAACCCGCGTCCCCTGCATCGGCAGGCGGACTCCCAACCACTGCACCACCAGGGAAGCCCAGGCTGTTGTTTTGGCCTACCATGGAGTTTCATTCATTCTGAAGATGTCTTAGGGGGTTTTGGAATGCATACCCCTAACTTCCTGCTTTTCTACCATATTCCAGCCCGTGTAGCTAAGGAAGCATGGAGTGGCGTGGAAACACCTCACATCTTCATTGCCCTCATTCTTCAGGCTTTCTTTTAGTTTTGGCGTGTGCGTGTAAATGTCAACATGTGGGGTGAGATTTGCTGTAAATAAGCAGATGATCCCCCAGGGTAGGCTGTGCGTGAGATGAAATTCTAGCAGGAGATATCAGAGGCAAAGCCTTTACCAGTCTAAACTCATCCTGTGTCAGTGCATCAGAACCAGTGAGCAGAAGAGGAAAGTGGACCCAAGGCTATGTGCTTGCCCTCGTAACCCTGAGGACAGGGGCCCAGAGTTCACACCCGCTTCTTGCAGCACCAAAGGCACAGCCTTTTTTTTTTTTCTTTTAATAAATTTATTTTATTTATTTACTTTTGGCTGCACTGGGTCTTCGTTGCTGCTCGCGGGCTTTCTCTGGTTGCGGCGAGCAGGGGGCTACTCTTTGTTGTGGTGTGTGGGCTTCTCACTGTGGTGGCTTTTCTTGTTGCAGAGCACAGGCTCTAGGCGTGCGAACTTCAGTAGTTGCGGCGCATGGGCTCAGTAGTTGCGGCGCATGGGCTCAGTAGTTGTGGCGCACGGACTTAGTTGCTCTGCGGCATGTGAGATCTTCCCAGACCAGGGCTCGAACCCGTGTCTCCTGCATTGGCAGGCGGATTCTTAACCACTGTGCCACCAGGGAAGTCCAAGGCACAGCCTTTGACGTGCACAGATTTCTCCAAGATGGTTTAGTCATAGGGAGAAGCAGACCTTAACCAACCCTCTAAATAGCTCCCAGTAATGAGATGAGCACCTGGTGGGGCAGCCCAGGTGGGGATTCTGAGTCACTGCAGCTCTGCATCCTTCCTGTACAGGAGACACCACCTGGTAATTCTTACTTCAGAGTAGGTGGGGTGACCATGTTATCACCCACACTGGAGCACTTTTCAGAGTGAAAGGAGCCACTATTAATTATACCAGCACAATGAGCACAGCTTGGACTGTCCCTGGGAAAGAGAGTAACCAGCTTTAGGCTGACGTTGGTTCAGCTCCACTACAGATCTCAGTGTTGAAGTACCCTTGGGACTCCGGGCTTGGATGTCTTCTTTATTTTTTTTGTGGTACGCGGGCCTCTCACTGCTGTGGCCTCTCCCGCTGCGGAGCACAGGCTCCGGACGCGCCCAGCGGCCACGGCCCATGGGCCCAGCCGCTCCGCGGCATGTGGGATCCTCCTGGACCAGGGCACGAACCCGCGTCCCCTGCATCGACAGGCGGACTCTCAACCACTGCACCACCAGGGAAGCCCTGTCTTCTTTTTTATATCTTCCATACTCCTACACCAGGGCTGTCCAGTGGAATTTTCTGCAATGATGGAAATGTTCTGTATCTGTGTTGTCCAATACAATAGCCACTAGTCACACGTGGCTACTGAGTACTTGAAATGTGGCTAGTGTGGCTAAGGAATTAAAATTAAGATTTTATTTAATTTGAACTAGTAGAAAGGTAAATGACCATATGTGGCTAGAGGCTCCTGTACTGCATGACACGGACTAGATGATTTCACCCGGTGTCACAGTTTTGTTTTGTTTTTTTAAGTTTTCCCTCTTTATTCTTTTTAAAAATATTTTAATATTTATTTATTGTGGCTGTGTTGGATCTCAGTTGTGGCACGAGAGGTCTTTGCTGCGGCATATGAGCTCTTAGTTGTGGCATGTGGACCCTTCGTTGCTGCATGTGGGATCTAGTCCCCCGACCAGGGATCGAACCCTGGCCCCCTGCATTGGGAGTGCAGAGTCTTACCTACTGGGCCACCAGGGAAGTTCCAGTGTCATAGCTTTACAACCATCTGTAGGCCCTGATTCCCAAATTGGTCTAGCGGGCCCAACCACTCTGCTGAAATCCAGACTGAGGATGCGGAGAAATTGGAACCCGTGTGCATTGCTTGGAGGAATGTAAAATGGTGCAGCTGCCGTGGTAAATAGCAGGACTGTTCTTTGAAAACTTAAAAAGAATTTACCATGTGATTCAGTAATTCCACTCCGAAATGTGTACCCAAAAGACCTGAAAACAGGGGCTCAAACATGCTTGTACGCCCAAGTTCATAGCAGCGTTATTCACAATAACCCAAAGGTGGAAGCAGCCCAAGTGTCCACCGACGGATGAGTGGATAAACAAAAGGCGGTACTTACCCACAGTGGAAATTTTTTTTTTTTTTTTTTTGCGGTACGCGGGCCTCTCACTGTTGGGGCCTCTCCCGTTGCGGAGCACAGGCTCCGGATGCGCAGGCTCAGCGGCCATGGCTCAAGGGCCCAGCCGCTCTGCGGCATGTGGGGTCCTCCTGGACCGGGGCATGAACCCGTGTCCCCTACATCGGCAGGCGGACTCTCAACCACTGTGCCACCAGGGAAGCCCCACAGTGGAATATTACTCAACCTTGAAACAGAAGGAAATGCTGACATGCTACAATGTGGCTGAACCTTGAAGACATTATGCTAAGTGAAGTAAGCTGGTGACAAAAGGACAAATACTGTATGATTCCTCTTATGTGAGATTCCTAGACTAGTCAAATTCATAGAGACAAAGTAGAATGGTGATTGCTAGGGGCTGGGGAGAAGGGGGGTTATTGGGTAGAAAGTATCAGTTGGGGAAGATATAAAAGTTCCAGAAATGGATGGTGGTGATGGTTGTACAACAATGAATGAATGAAAGGCTACCAAACTGTGTACTTTAAAATGGTTAAAATGGTAAATTTTGTTATATATATTTACCACATTAAAAGACCCTAATCCTCTGATACTTCCTCCAAACCTTCTCCTTCTGCAGACTTCCCACCTCAATTAATACCGACTCTATTTTTCCATTTGTTGAAGCCAAAGACAGATTCTTTCTCCACCCACATTCAGCACATCGGTAAGCCTTCTTGGCTCTACCTTCAAACACATGCATTTGGAATCTCACCACATCTCACATCACCCAACATGCTGGTCCATGGATCATCCCTCCACACACATCTCCACTGACTTTTTTTAAAAAAATAAATAAATTTATTTATTTATTTATTTTTGGCTGTGTTGGGTCTTCGTTGCTGCGAGTGGGCTTTCTCTAGTTGCAGTGAGCGGGGGCTACTCTTGGTTGTGGTGCACGGGCTTCTCATTGTGGTGGCTTCTCTTGTTGCAGAGCATGGGCTCTAGGTGTGTGGGCTTCAGTAGTTGTGGAGCACGGGCTCAGTAGTTGTGGCTCGCGGGCTCTAGAGCACAGGCTCAGTAGTTGTGGCGCACAGGCTTGGTTGCTCCGTGGCCTGTGGGATCTTCCTGGACCAGGGCTTGAACCTGTGTCCCCTGCATTGGCAGGCAAACTCTCAACCTCTGCGCCACCAGGGAAGCCTTCCACTGACTTTTCACATCACTCGGAGTGACAGCATGTGTTTACTATGAACCTCAAACACTGCATCATCTGTCCCCCGCCGTTACCTCCCTGAAGTTATCTCCCACCACTCTCTCTGTTGTCCACGGGCCTCCTGTTGTCCAGACACCTCAGGAACGTCCCTGCCTCAGGGCATTTGCCCCTGCTGTTCCCTCTGCCTGCAATGATCCTCACGCAGATCTGCATGGCTGGCCCCCCATTTCTAAGGCTCGCATCCATGTCTCAGTGAGCCCTTCCCAGGCCATTCTGGAAATTTCAGCATCCTCCCAACACTTCCTATCTTCCTTGCCAGCTTTCGTTTGTTTTTGCACTCACATGAATCACTATCTACGATACTACATTTGACCCTTGAAAAGTGTAGGGGTTGGGGGGTGCCAACCCTCCTCGCAAATTCCACATGTAACTTATGGTTGGCCCTCTGGTACACACCGTCCCTCTGTATCCCCACTTGGGCATCCACAGATTCAACCGACTGGGACTCGTGTAGTACTGTAGTATTTACTATTGAAAAAATCTGCGTGTAGTTGGATACAGTTCAAACCTGTGTTGCTCAAGGGTCAACTGTGTATATTTTATTTACCTTGTTTATTTTCGGTCTTCCCCACTGAAATAGACCGATAGCTTGTGAGATCTTAGTTCTCCTACCAGGAATCAAACCCGTGCCCCCTGCAGTGGAAGCAAGCATGGAGTCCTAACCACTGGACCACCAGGGAATTCCCTGAAATACATGATGTTTAAGGCAGAGGTTTCAGATCAATGTGGTTCTCTGCTTTTCTCACAGTGCTCAGATCAGCACCCAACATATAGTTGGCACGCAATAAATATTTGTTAACTTAATGAAAGAATCCAGATGTTAAGGGAGTTACTCAGGGTCCATCTCTTTAAGGAAACCTTCTTTGATTGATGCATAACCAACCCAACCTCTTTACACGTGTTCAGTCTACTTGAAGCGCCTTTATGAGTTTGGCTTTCATTTCATTTAAGCCAGTAATTCTCAACCAGGGGCAATTTTGCCCACTCAGGGGACTTTTGGGAATATCTAGAGACACAAGGGGGAGGAGGGGTGTTCTGGCATGCCTAGTTAGTAGAGGTCAGAGAGCTTGCTAAACGTCCTCCCCACAGTGAAGACTTATCCCGAGAAAATGTCATTTACGCCAAGGTTGAGAAACCCTGATTCAACCTAACCATGTTAGGAGTTATCTAGTCTGCATTTATTAAGAGGTAAGTTCCTTGAAGGCTGTTACAGCTTGAATAGTGTGCTCTAAAAAAGATATGTTAAAGTCCTAAACCCTAGTATCTCACAAGGTGACCTTCCTTGGAAATGTGATGCAGCTACAAGTCAAGGAATGGAATGCCAGGGATTGTCGCAGCCTCCCAAGGTGGAAGAGGCCGGGAAGGATCCTCCCACAGGGAGGTCATGGCCCTGCTGACACCTTGAGTTTGGAGTTGTAGCCTCCACCCAAATTTCTGTTGTTTTAAAATACCCAGTTTTTGGTACTTTGTTAGGGCAACCCTAGGAAATTACTACAAGGGCAGACCCAATGCTAAATCCAAACGATGCGAATGGGGTCTATACCCTGTGACAATCAAATTAGTTTCTGGAAAAATGAGAGTCTTTGCCAGGATGGGGGTTACATCCTCCTGAGGGAGGAGAGACAAGGATGTCCAGTCTCTTGGGTAGTATGAGATGCCTGACCAAGGGCGTGTATAATACGTGTTCAAACCCACCAGCCACCAAAGCCTTTCCTGGGAAAATTACCCCAGCACAAAGTGTTTTTTGTTAATATTAACTTTGGTTCTCTTGGAGGCAAAAGCCAGGAGATCCCATAAATCCCACTGTGCTTGGGGCATAGCTGCCACATTACACCCTGATAAAACTTCTAGTGGCTAATGTTACGGCTCTTCATCTGGTATGGACGTGGGCAGGAGGGGGCTTTCTGGAGAGCATCTGGCCCACTGTGGAGACACTTATGGAATGTGATCTAAAGGCTCTTTGGCTCTAAGGAAGGGTAAGGCTTTGGATATGATTATTTCTAAAAAAAAAAAAGAAAAAAAATGGGGAGAATTATTAAGTAAACAAAGGTCTGGATTTAAAGGCTACTTACTATCCCAGGACCAAGATTAATGGTGAGTGGCAAACTTTTGTGAAGATCTTCTGTAGCCCGATTAACCAGGCTGGGATTCCAGAGAGATAATGTCTTTTCACATATAAAAGATCCTATTGATTTCCTGTTAGTATTATCCCGAAAATGTGCAGTGTGTATCTATACAGCAGAGACAATCTTCCATCACTTGCTTTATGGGAAGAGAATGGTTATTGTATCTCTTCCCATAAAACATAATCTCTTTTTCTCTTCCAAAATCTACCTGTCCCTCTGGGAACTACCAGTTGTAATCTGTGGAAGTGAATTGATTTTTCTTTGCTTTTCTTCTACGTGTGCCGGTGTTGTTATATTTGGCTTCTCTACATTTTCTCATTGTTCTCTAGAGTCTGAATTTTTGAGATTATTTGAGCTTGTCTAAAAATTCTTTTATAAAAATCAGTCCCACCGAAACACACACATGATGGGGGATGTTAGGCTCTGTGTAACTTGATCAGATGGGAGGTGCCTCTCCCCCATCCTCTGTTGGGGGTTGCTGTTCGTGCCTAGCTGGGATTTGGAGGCCCTGAGAGGTCGCCTAGTATATTCCAACAGGAAAAAAAAGGCAAAAACCCAAATCACTGAAGGAAGCAAGTACTCTTTCAGCATTAACTCTGGGCATCTCTTCAGGAGCAGTTAAGATGCAAGGGCAAAGTCCTTCATATTTAAAGATCATGCTCTGAGCAGCAGCTTCCTAACGTAATAAATCTGGCCGAGAAGCCCCCAGCAATGCAGTCTTGTCCAGACCTTACAGAGGGACGTCTACAAGCTGGTTCCAGCTGCAAAGGCCGTACTTGTGGTTCTGCCTTCACCTCCTTTTTAAGGCACACCCTCCCTCAATTCTCCTCTCCGAAACCCACCCACCCTTCGAGGTGTGAGTCCTCCATAAGCCCCCTGCCACACTTTCTGCCCTTCCCTGAACTCCTGTGGTACTTATGGATTGGACTGCACCATCCCAGGCCGCGTTTAATTACAACTGCCTTTTATTCCTTACTCATTGCATGTGCACTATCTTACAGCTCTGCAGAGGTCCGTGTCTTCAAGCTTCACTGTTTTCTCACTCTCTCCACTTCTGCACTGTACCTGGAGCCAACCAATTTATTGTGCCCTATTGCCAGATGATTTTTTAAAAAGCCCCCCAAATATGTATTTTTATACATACATAATACAGATATAAATCTCATTGTTATGGGCTGAAATGTGTCCCTTCCAAATTCATATGTTGAAGTCTTAACCCCTTGTACCTAAGAATGTGACTGTATTTAAGATGGGGTCTTTAAAGGGGTAATTAATCTAAAAGAGGTCATTGGGGTGGGCACTAATTCAATATGATTGGTGTCCTTAAGAAGAGGAGATTAGGACACACACACGCACACACACACACACACACACACACACAGAGGGAAGACCACGTGGAGACATAGGGAGAAGACGGCCATCTATAAGCCAAGGAGAGAAGCCTCAGAAGAAATCAACCTGCCAACATCTTGATCTTGGACTTCCAGCTTCCAGAAATGTGGCAAAATAAATTTCTGTGGTTTAAGTCACCCAGTCTGTGGTCTTTGTTATGGCGGCCCAAGCAAAGCAATACAATCAACTAGTCACAAGACAAAGACCAAAGTTCTTGATATTTGAGACCCTCTGTGTCCTTGTCCCATCCCATTTCCCAATCTGTCTTCTTCCTGTCCTGTCCCTATCCTCCTGTCCCCCCATCTGGTTGACTCCCAGGCTCCTCCCATCCCAGATTCCCTCCCATCCCTGCCCCTTGCCTAAGCGCGTTCTCTTCCTGGGCAGTGGTCACCTCCTCCTCCAGCCATGCAGAACCAAACCAAGGCCAACCCAAGTCCAACCCTTCCCCGAAGCTTCAGTGACATTCTATTAACTAAGAAAGAGACATGAAGGTTTATCGTAGATCGTGCAGTGGTTTTCAAACTGTGCCCCCCAGGACCCTCTCTCAGGGGCTACTCTGTGTGTAAGGGGGGATGACAAAGGGATAAAGGCCAGGCTCTCCTTGGCATCCACTGAACAGAGCTGGCTGACTTCTTCCTGTGTGATTTGTTTGTTTTTCCATATATTATTCAAAAACCATTCTGTGGGGTGGAAGCGATGCTGGAGAGCTCTGCTGAAAATCCTATCCAGGATGTAATGACAACAAAATGTCCAGAAAAGTCATAGGAAGCTAGAGGTCCTTGCTCAGGAAACACTTAAGCGAACAAAGCCTGTAACGCTTTTATCTAGATTTCCTAGGACTGTGCTCATTGCCAGGGATAAACTCAATTATCAAAACTCGTTGACTCCGAGAATGTGGCTTCCATACATACTACTGCCCGTTGCAATTCATCAGACAGGCAGCCGTGACACCGTTAATGCGATCACGGCTTGCAGTGTTATTAATCTATTTTCTAAGTACGAAAGGAGGGCAGTTTGGATTCTCTGATACAGATGTGGACACTGGCCAGGTCACATCTGGCCAGGGGTTTGTGGCATGATGACTTCATGAAGAAATCAATTTCTGTTCCCTTCAGCTGACCTTAGGGCCCTCTTCTTAGCCTTGCTTTTCTCTGTTGTAATATAAAAATTAAATTTCAGTCTTTATGATTTCTCCAGTGCTATTTCTTTCAGAAGTTATGGCACATCTTGTATGTTAACGAGGTCCCAATGAGGCAGGGAGGGGATGGTCTATGATTATTTCTCTCTGATCATTAAGCTAAGGTCTTTCTCCAAAGTTTAGAGCAAATTTCCTTTGACCTTTTTTTTTTTTTTGCTTTAAAAACAATTATTGAAGTATAGTTGATTTACAATGTTGTGTTAATTTCTGCTGTACAGAAAAGTGATTCAGTTATACTTATACATATATACTTTTTCCTATTCTTTTCCATTCTGGTTTATCACAGGATATTGAATATAATTCCCTTTGCTATACAGTAGGACCTTGTTGGGAGCTTGGGATTAGCAGATGCAAACTAGTATATATAGGATGGTTAAACAACAAGGTCCTTGAACCTTTTGGCTTCAGAGGCCTGGCCAGAAGATTTCCCACCCATAGGACTTAATGCTTTTTTTTTTTAAATTAAATTAAATTAAATTTAATTTTTTGGCCACGCCACATGGCACGTGGGATCTTAGTTCCCCGACCAGGGATTGAACTCACGCCCCCTGCAGTGGAAGCGCGGAGCCTTAACCACTGGACGGCCAGGGAAGTCCTGGACTTAATGCTTTCTTAAAGTAGCCTTTTAACATGAAGTGTCAGTCTGTGAATCTGCAGTAGATTTATTGAATGCCCATGGAATAAGTCAGGAAAATGTGGCTATGTCTTCTCCCTCCCCCCAGAGAAATACACAAGTTTTCCCTTGTTCTCTGCTCGCCTACCCCACCCTACCAATCAACACACAGCTTTTGAGTCTCAGATCCCTGGACTTTTTCAGAGAAAAGGACCGTTCCCTTGGAATCAAGGTGAAGTTATTTGTTCTGACGCAGGTATAATTCTTTTCCTCATAAAATTCCATAGCTAGATTTATGTCAGTATCATCTATTCCGATTACTCTGCTCCATCAGGGATTCCTATGCCATAGATTTCCTATGTTTCTGATCAGTTACCATGAATATGGCTCTGGTTATCACAGTTCTTGGTAACTACAAGCTGTACTTCTGTGGGCTTCAACCCACTGTAAGAACGAATCTGTGCAAACCTCTCAGGATAAACCCGGTTTGTTTGTTTTCCTTTTTCATGGGAGTGGAAGGATTACAGACCCAGGGGAAACAGTGGGGAGGGGAACTGAAACAAATCTGCCATATGCTTGTTTATTATCAGACATTTACATCTTGGACTTCCCTGCTGGTCCGGTGGTTAAGAATCCGCCTGCCAATGCAGGGGACAAGGGTTCGATCCCTGGTCCGGGAAGATCCCACATGCCGCCGAGCAACTAAGCCCGTGCACCACAACTACTGAGCCCGCGAGCCACAACTACTGAAACCCGTGTGCCTAGAGCCTCTGCTCCACAGCAAGAGAAGCCACTGCAATGAGAAGCCCGCGCACTGCAATTAAGAGTAGCCTCCGCTCGCCGCAACTAGAGAAAGCTGGCTCGCAGCAACGAAGACCCAACGCAGCCCAAAATAAATAAATTTCAAAAACAAACAAATAAAACAAAGACATTTACATCTCATCTTCACTCAGAGCATAAATTTCGAATGTGGTTTAAGCTTTGGACACACTTCCCTCTGAGGTGGCTGAGTTTTCGGGACCATTTCCATCATTTCCTTCCTCTCCCGATCATGCCCATCACATCACAGCATAATTGCTTGTTTACCTGTCTGCCTTCTTCTCCCTTCCCCCAACCCGACTGTGATGTCCCTGAGAAGGATCGCAGTTCATTGCCGATGTCCTCAAAGTCTGGTGGAGTAGCTTGGAGTATAGGGTTCTCAGTATGAAAGAAAGAAAGAAAGAAAGAATGAATGAATGAATGAATGGCTATTTTCATGTATTTCTTGCCTCTCACTCAGCTGACAAGTGCAGTTAAATCTAAGATTTCTTGTTTGAGACAGGACTCCTTTGGTGGTAAGAAAAAACAAAAACACTCAAAGAATAGGGGTGGGAGAGGAAGGAGACGGCTATGCCCGGGCAAGGAGCCCAGGAAAAGCTAGGCACGCAGACTCAAGAATTCCAGCAGCGAGCGGGCCGTTCTGACCCAGGGCTGCCCTAGGGATCTCAGGAGCAGGAGTTTGTAGGTTTTACTCTGGTTACTGCCATTAACGTGAGTCAGCCAGGCCACGCAGGGCCTCTCTGTTCCCCTCTCGTGCTTCTCACCTTTTAGTCAACATCTTTTCTCTCCTCTATGGTTTCTGCTTATCCACACTTTCTTCTCCCTCATCCCTTCATTTGCACAAGACCCACTGTGGCCTCTCTGACTTCTTTCTCTGTTGCCATGTTTAAACTTCAACTTCGTGCATTACCGGCTCTCCTCTCACAGCCCTATAGTTTCTCTTTTTTTAAATAGCAAAATATAGTCGATTTACAATGTTGTCTTAATGTCTGCTGTACAGCAAAGTGATTCACTTATACATTCTTCTTCAAATTCTTTTCCATTATGGTTTACCACAGGGTATTGAATATAGTTCCCTGTGCTCTGCACTAGGACCTTGTTGTTTATCCATTCTATATACAGTAGTTTGCATCTTCTGATCCCAAAATCCCAGCTCATCCCTCCCCCACTCCCCTCCCCCTTGGCACCCACAAGTCTGTTCTCTATGTCTGTGAGTCTGTTTCTGTTTCCTGGATAGGCTCATTTGTGTCATATTTTAGATTCCACATGTAGGTGATATCATATGGTCTTTCTGTTTCTGACTTACTTCACTTAGTATGATAATCTCTAGTTCTCTCCATGTTGCTGCAAATGGCATCATTTCATTCTTTTTTACAGCTGAGTAGTATTCCATTGTATATATGGAATATATAATACATCTTCTTTATCCATTCATCTGTCAATGGATCGGTCCTAGAGTTTCTACCTTCAAATGCCCAGAGCAACAATCTAGCCTAATTCATCTTTCCCTACAGGGCAATGTATAGCCAATGGATTGGTGGTCTCCAGGTCAGGGTACCCATGGTCCAATCAGATATAGCTAGAGGTCAATGTCATGCGCTAGAACACATGGCTGCCCATGGCCGCTTTCACCAAGGGATGTGGGCAGGGTCTCTGCAACTCCCTCCACTGTGGAGCAGCCATGTGGTTCAGAGGCTGGACCTCAGCTGGACCGGGAAGGTGCTGCTGAAGCCAATAGAGGTAATTTCATTACCCTGACCCTTGCCAGCTCTTGGTCAAAGGATCCAAGGTTGGGTCAGCACACGGCATTCCTCTGTGCAGGGATTGGTCCAGGGGTGGGTTTATAAATCAGGGGAGATAAGCAGAGCACTGCTGGGGTGGAAATGTCCTTGTTCTCAGCAGAGAGGCATGGAGGAAGGCAGTTTCTCTTCCTTGGGACATTGTGGCGCACAGTCGGGGGGCGTCGCCCAGAGCTGCTGCAGCCATTCTTGGTTCCAGTTGGAGGATGATGTCACCGCCGAGGTGGGCAGAACCCAGAGCAAACCAGGGAAATAGCCAGAGCCCGTGGACTGGGCAGATCCTGAAGCCCAGCCTTTCTCTTGACCGCCAGTCACGTGATCCAATACGTTTCCTTGTTGTTTGAGCCAGTTTGCGTTGTGTGTTTGTAATTTGCTGCTGCTTTACGGAGGTGGAGGGGCGAGAGGGGAGCATCTTCGGTGTAGGAGGCAATGGGGTGTACCTATGTTTCAAATGGTCATTTCTGAGTGTCAGCGGGAGCAGGGCTAGGCCGTCACACAGTGCCCTGTGCTTGGCTTAATGCTCCGCTGGGGCCATCCTGAGATTCCTAAACATTTGTAAATGAGGGCTTGCCTTTTCATCTTGCCCCGGCCCCACAGATTACACAGCCAGTTCCAGGCAGGTGATGCAGTGTATGGAAAAGGACTTGTAAACTGTAAAGCACTCTACAAAGCATTGATTGTTATTTAAAATGACCCGTTCACACGCTCCGACTGTCTGCCACCTGAACCCTGGAACCCGCACAGATCGCAGGTGAGCTCAGACCCTCTGGGCTCCCATAGGAATAGGGAGAGATGCATGGAGAATCCACTGCTCATAGAAGTTTTCTTCCATCTCCAGGAGTTTGGGGAGGTATGTGGCCAAAGTTAAACTGTTCGTTTAACTGTTAAACAAGCAAAGCAAACGCACACACACACAGACTACTTTTTTTTTTTTTTTGGAGTGCAGTTGATTTACAATGTTGTGTTAGTTTCAGGTGTAGAGCAAAGTGATTCAGGTATACATATACATATATCTATTCTTTTTCAGATTCTTTTCCCATATAGGTTATTACAGAACATTGAGTAGAATTCCCTGTGCTGTACGGTAGGTCCTAGTTAATTATCTGTT